>NC_084628.1:10671686-10761686 GCF_033978795.1 Nerophis ophidion | reverse complement strand
TGTCCTTGCTGAGGTCCGAGCGCTCCCTCACGTAGTCCTTAAAGGTGCCCTTGGGCTTGTGGCCGTGCAGCGCCGTGGGGTAGTCCTCCGAGTCGAAGCTGTCGTACGACGGTACTCGCTGGAGGCTGCTGAACGACGACTGGCTGCTCCACGACTGCGTCAGCCGGTCGCAGCTCTCGAAGCTCTCGATGCTCTCGAAAGAATCCTGGCCCCCGAGTTTACCTGCGTTGAAAAAAAGACGGAGAGGAATTAAAACATGGCGTTTTCCTAAAGGATCACTGGCATGGAAATAAGAGTCTGAAACATTCATAGCTAGAGTATCCCATTGGGGTTACATTTTTTCCAAAACTTAAATCCATCCATCCATTTTCTACCGCTTATTCCCTTTCGGGGTCGCGGGGGGCGCTAAAAAATGTCATTTTTGCCTCTTTGAGCTGTAATTTGACCCCCTTAAAATGCTTCAAAACTCACCAAACTTGGCACACACATCAGGACTGGCAACAATTGCGAGCTGATAAAAAAACCAAACTCCAAAACTCAAAATTGCGCTCTAGCGCCCCCTAGGAATACAACACAGACAAACTGCTCCTAGGAAGAAAACAAAGACAAAACTGCTTGTAACTTCCGGTAGGAATGTCAGAGAGACATGAAACAAAAACCACTATGTAGGTCTGACTTAGACCTACATTTGAATAATTAACATACTTTGGCAAAAATCAACAGGAAGCTTGATATTTTCACTTCAATACAACAACTGCATTACTTTCACAATGCATTAAATAGTGTCACTAAGGCATCTTCGACAGTGGGGCTTGGGGGCAGCAGCCCAAGGCGCGCTCGCACCTTCGCACCCTAATTTGACCCCCTTAACATGCTTCAAAACTCACCAAAATTGACACACACATCGGTATGGAGCGGCAGACCAACTTATTAAGCAACCAAACCCCAAAAATTAAAATTGCGCGCTAGCGCCCCCTAGGAAGAGACAAAAAACAGACTGCTTGTAACTCCCGTTAGGAATGTCGTAGAGACTCGAAACAAAAACATCTGTGTAGGTCTGACTTAGACCTACATTTCCAATAAAAAACGTCTATACCCAAAATCAACAGAAATTTTGCAAAAACTCATTTAAAGCAACATTTTCGCAAAAAACGCTATTTTTGCCTCTTTGAGCTGTAATTTGACCCCCTTAAAATGCTTCAAAACTCACCAAACTTGGCACACACATCAGGACTGGCAGAAATTGCGATTTAGTGAAAAAACCAAACCTTAAAACTCAAAATTGCGCTCTATTGCAATTTTTGAATAAAACACAGAAAAAACTGCTCCTAGGAAGAGGAAACAGATAAAACTGCTTGTAACTTCTGGTAGGAATGTCGGACAGACATGAAACAAAAACCTATATGTAGGTCTCACTTAGACCTACATTTTGATAGGTGGCATCTTTCAGTTAAAATCAACAGGAAGTTGGCAATTACCCCTTCAAAATAAAAGTTTTGTAAAAAGCCGTCACCTTTTTCCAGACAAAACTGCTTGTAACTTCTGTTAGGAATGTGGTAGAGACATGAAACAAATACCTCTATGTTGGTCTGACTAAGACCAGGGCTTCAGTCGCGGGGGCAGCAGCCGAAGCGGAGCGGCCAAAGGCGGACCCGACCAACGCTGCTTGCAGCTTTAATTGGATTAGATTTTGTATTGAAAATAAAAATAAAGACATTTAAATATATATATATATATATTTTTTTTTAATAAATCTTTTCTTGCGGCCCAGCCTCACCCAGACTCTGCATCCAGTGGCCCCCAGGTAAATTGAGTTTGAGACCCCTGGTCTATAGTCTGGAAAATACGGTAGCCTTGGTTGTTTGTGTTAGCTGTTGATATTGAAACATTAGTAACAAAACACCACCACAATCCTACAGTAGTTTCTACAATCCTACAGTTGGTCTTTTCACTTGAAACAAGCATTTGGACTCGATTCCCAGTGAGAAAATCACACTGGCTATTTTTAGCCCTGGCAAAGATAAGGGCCTTTCATTGGCCAGACATTAACAAATGACGGTTAATGCAGCACCTCCATTGATGCTCAGATCTTCAGACCACCCCCAAATCAGAGCCATATGTGGGATATCAGTCGTGACCACAAACAAATACTTTCCCACAAGAGCACAAAGCAGGGCTGAGAATTTGAATGGAACTGGTGTGCGACACTGAAGAAATGTTTGTAAAGTCCAAATAATATTCATTTGTGGAGGGAAAGAATGTGTGGTGGATGTTGGCATCACTGCTAATTGGACAGTAAAAAAGATGAAAATGCGTGCCAAAAAAATTAGACCTATTTTTTTTTATACCCACAACCTCAAATGGGAGAGGTCGGGGACAAAAACAAGACCAATGTTTCACCATTAAAGCTATTTAACTATTTGGGGGCAGCGTGGCTCAGATGCTAGAGCGGCCATGCCTGCAACTTGAGGGGTTCCATGTTTGATCCCAGTTTCCTAGTCACATCTGTTGTGTCTTTAGGCAAGACACTACACCCTTGCTCCTGATGGGTCGTGGTCAGCGCCTTGTAGCTCCTGCCATCAGTGTGTGAATGTGGAAATAGTGTCAAAGAGCTCTGAATGTAGTATAAAAGTATAATCTATTCACATACCATAAGACTATTTAAACATGCCCTCTAAATGTTCACAAAAATGGGGAGTACAAATATGCTGCAAAATTGTAATGTTTTTATTTTTAGGATTTTGTTTTGTTTCATGAAAATAGTCAAATAAAAAACTCCCTCCCATACCTTTTTTTATTTAGGTATTTTATAATACATTTATGAATATAATATAGATAATAAAGACAACGTTTTAATTAAAATATAAAAAAATATATTTTATGAACACATTTTGTATATATTTAGTAATGCACTAACTTTTAATTTTTTTTTTCTTCCTTTAAACCAATATGACACAGATAACTTACTGGTTCTTAATACTTATTTATAGCTTCTTTTTTTCAAATTTTTAAAACATGCCCTCGCAATATTTGCAAAAATGGAGGGGGGGGGGGGACAAATCTTGATCTTCACGCTGCAAAAATGTGAAGTGAATTATATTTATATAGCGCTTTTCTCTAGTGACTCAAAGCACTTTACATTGTTAAGCCTAATATCTAAGTTACATTTTTAAACCAGTGAAAGATTAACCCCAAAAAATAAATCAATCAATAAAAAGTTTAATGTTTTTATTTTTGGGATTTTTGTTTTGTTTTGGCTAATATAATAGTAAAATACAAGATTACCTCCACCCCCTTTTTACTTACAGTGGGGCAAAAAAGTATTTAGTCAGCCACCGATCGTGCAAGTTCTCCCACTTAAAATGATGACAGAGGTCTGTCATTTTTATCATAGGTACACTTCAACTGTGAGAAACAGAATGGGGAAAACAATTCCAGGAATTCACATTGTAGGAATTTTAAAGAATTTATTTGTAAATTATGGTGGAAAATAAGTATTTGGTCAACCATTCAAAGCTCTCACTAATGGAAGGAGGTTTTGGTTCAAAATCTCACGATACATGGCCCCATTCATTCTTTCCTTAACACGGATCAATCGTCCTGTCCCCTTAGCAGAAAAACAGCCCCAAAGCATGATGTTTCCACCCCCATGCTTCACAGTAAGTCTGGTGTTCTTGGGACGCAACTCAGTATTCTTCTTCCTCCAAACACGACGAGTTGAGTTTATACCAAAAGTTCTATTTTAGTTTCATCTGACCACATGACATTCTCCCAATCCTCTGCTGTATCATCCATGTATCCATTTTGGTATAAACTCAACTCTTTGTGTTTGGAGGAAGAAGAATACTGAGTTGCATCCCAAGAACACCATACCTACTTTGAAGCATGGGGGTGGAAACATCATGCTTTGGGGCTGTTTTTCTGCTAAGGGGACAGGACGATTGATCCGTGTTAAGGAAAGAATGAATGGGGCCATGTATCGTGAGATTTTGAGCCAAAACCTCCTTCCATCAATGAGAGCTTTGAATGGTTGACCAAATACTTATTTTCCAAGATAATTTAGAAATAAATTCTTTAAAATTCCTACAATGTGAATTCTTGGATTTTTTTTTTCACATCCCGTCTCACAGTTGAAGTGTACCTATGATGAAAATGACAGACCTCTGTCATCATTTGAAGTGGGAGAACTTGCACAATCGGTGGCTGACTAAATACTTTTTTGCCCCACTGTAAGTATTTTATAATATATACAATATTTTCAAAATAAAATAAAAATATATATATTATATATGAACACATGTATATATTTAGTATTACACTTTTGTTTGTTTTGGGTTTGTATTAATCCGATGCGATACAAATAACTTAATCCTTAATTACAAACTAATAACTTACCCATACCTTTTTTTTTTTTTTTTTTTAGATTGAACTGTAGTTTGCGCACACCTATCTTCGTGGCAGCTTCTACGGCGGAGCAGGATTAAAAAAAAAAATGTTGTAGCGATGCGGCCGTTTTAGTAAACTTATAAGGTTTGCTGAGTTCAAGTTAAGATGTTATTTACTGTCCACATTGCACCTGGAAAGTCAGTGGAAAAAGTGCCACACAATCGCTGCCATGTTTGTTTATGGCACAGGTAGCGGAAAATGAGCGCTTGATTCGCTCGCCCTAAGCCACCTACAGCACAGTACGGGTAATCTGACCTCATTGGAGCACGTTCAAAAAATTTTTATGTTATGGGATTTTTCCATATGATGTCATAATTCCTCATAGTTAAAGTCAGCTAAAAAATATATATCGTATTTCCTTGAATTGCCGCAGGGTATATAGTATGCGCCTGCCTTGAATTACCGCCTGGTCAAACTCATGACGTCACGAGTGACACTTCCCCTGTTATCATTTTCAAAATGGAGGAGGCTGATTTCAATACCGGTAATTTGAAATCGCATAAAGGGAAGAAGATTAAGAGCTATTCAGTAGGATTTAAAGTCCAAGCTTACATCACACTCAAATTTTACTGCATGCCTTTGGTAAGTGCCGGAGTGAGAAGAGGTTTTAAAATAATTAGTGCATGCTTACTTTTACGGCATGCCTTTGGAAAGCGTAGGAGTGAGAAGATGTTTTAAATTAATTAGCGTTCCGGCGGCAATTCAAGGAAATATGGTAAATATAATTCGAGGCAACAAAGACAAGTAGTGGTGTGCACAGAAAAACGAACAAAAAAAACTTTCCCTTGCCTCCACCTAAAATAAGAGTGTGGGAGGTAGATGTGCTGCGACCACAAACCAACCAACTTCTTTCTGGTGGCATCAGCACAATAACATGCAGTGACACACGACAGCACACCACCCAAACAGAATAAAAGCCTATTCTGTACTTCATTCTGCGTTCGATGCCCCTCACCTCTGCTCAGGCGTCCCACACACATGTTGTCAGGGGACACCACCTCCTGCTTGATGGAAAAGTAGTCTCCCGGCAGGGGGTTGAGGGGCGTGTCCCGCAGGATGACGGCCGGGTACTCGCTCTCGTATTTGAGCGTCAGCAGCTCCTCCGAGCTGATGGGGTGGAGGGTCTGGTAGGACTCGGTGATGAAGCTGGGCTCGGAGTATTCGGAGGGGGGGACGCACTGGGCGTGCTCGACGCCGTAGCCTGGAGACAGTGGAGGGAAAGCAGAGCAGGAAAGAGAGGAGAGAGAGATCAATCTTTGTGAGCGAGCAGAATGACCATCCCTCATGTGAAGACTAAAACAATTGTGGCAGATGACGCCAAGCTTTCGCTGATAAGCAAGCGTGGAGAATCACTGGGACGAAGCCGAACAAACATGGCCTCCCATCATCTTGCTATCCAAAAGGATTAATGAAATTGTCAGGTAGTATTCAAAAGATCAAGAATGTAGTGAAAAATCAGAAAATCCCAAATTAGGACTGGGCGATATACTCAATATATCGCGGGTTTGTCTCTGTGCGATATAGAAAATGACAATATCGTGATATTCTAGTATACGTTCTCACGTAGTTGCTTTTAGCTACAGGCATTACACTGCATGCGTTTCCCACTCTCTTGTCTCTGATTCTCACAGAGACTTAAAACAAGCGCACTTTCTTACATACGTCACATACTCCCGCGGAGCAGAGAGGTAGCGACATGGTAACATTAGCTGTGATTTTAACGGTACGGTGCGGGTGGTAATACGAGAGAAAGAAGGTGCGAATCTGGTAATAAATGAAGGAATAATTAATTCCCAAGAAAAACAGCACGGGTTCCATTGTCTGGCGGTGGTTTGGCTTCAAACGGGAAGATGTTGAACAATTATGCGGCAAAACCGTTGCTACAAAAAGTAGCACCACTGCTAATGTAGCATCATTTGAAAAGTCACCCGCTAGAGAATGAGTGCTTGAAACTCCGCATGTCAACATTTCTGTTCGGTGCCACACAAACAAAATGCCAAAACAACTATTTCCACATCAACACCGTATGAAAAAAAAGACATACACTATTTGATTTCCTATTATGCAGCTCATTTTTGTGTGACATTTATTGAAATATCTTGCGTGACATCATGCACAAAAGTGCACTTTATTTGTTTTAAACTATTGTAGTGGCGTTTTGTACAAAAAGTGCACTTCAATTTAGTGTTGTTTTGATAAGTCATCTTAGTGACATCATGCACAAAAGTGCACTTAGGCTTGTTTTAAAATGTCTCTGACAATCTTGCACTTTCTGTTTTGGAAATGACATGAATGTTTGTGCCACTGCTTGATAACTGTTTAATAAATACAGTTTTGGTCAGTTGACTTAATTGTGGTTTCCCTCTCTGCTTGAAAGTTTAAAATGAGCATATATACTGATGAAGTATGAAGAAAAATGTTTTAATGTAGACACATAGAATTATATGCATCAAGTGTTCATTCAAGGCGAAGGCAAAATATCGAGATATATATCGTGTATCGTGACATGGCCTAAAAATATTGAGATATTAATAAAAGGAAATATCACCCAGCCCTATCCCAAATTATATTGGGTTGCCCTCAAATACTTTGGAAGAAATGCTAGCATACATGAAATATAAATATCCTCAGATTTATGGCTAATTAGTTGTGAAGTTCCGCCCATTTTAGTTGAAGTTGGGAAATGTCAAATCTTTTAAACTCGACAAGGTGCCACCGTGTGGTAGTGATTGGTGAAATGATATCAAAGCGATACAGTGTGACACTTTAAGTGGGAAAAAAAACATGTCTGATACAGCTGCTGTGTCGCTTGAATGTGAAACACCAAACTGTTTTTTCCGGCTCTCAAGTGACAGCCCGTATTAAACGAAGTCGGGGGAGTAACGCCCTGCGTTTGACATCGCTTTACGTCTTCATCATCCATCTCAATGAAACTCAAGAAAAGGAAAACATTCCAAAGCGTGGGGTAATTTTGATCTTGTAGCACCAACAAATATTCCTGTTAACAATTGGCTCATTGACCAGAGTTTCATGTTCCTTTTTGCGCAGCTACTTGTCAAAAAAATAAATATACAGTACAGGCTAAAAGTTTGGACACACCTTCTCCTCATTCAATGGGTTTTCTTTATTTACATGACTATTTACATTGTGGGTTGTCACTGAAGGCATCAAAACTATGAATGAACACATGTGGAGTTATGTACTTAACAAAAAAAAAGGTGAAATAACTGAAAACATGTTTTATATTCTAGTTTCTTCCAAATAGCCACCCTTTGCGCAGTCTTGGCATTCTCTCCATGAGCTTCAAGCACACCTGTGAAGTGAAAACCATTGCAGGTGACTACCTCTTGAAGCTCATCGAGAGAATAGTAAAAAGCGTGTGCAAAACATTAATCAGATCAAAGGGTGGCTACTTTTGAAGAAATTAGAATATAAAACATGTTTTCAGCTATTTCACCTTTTTTTATTAAGTACATAACTCTACATGTGTTCATTCATAGTTTTGATGCCTTCAGTGACAATCTACAATGTAAATAGTCATGAAAATAAAGAAAACCCATTGAATGAGAAGGTGTGTTCCAACTTTTGGCCTGTAACGTTAAAGTTGAAGTACCAATGATTGTTACACACACAATGTAATCCCTGCATTTAACCCATTCCCTTGTTCACCCCCTGGGAGGTGAGGGGAGCAGTGAGCAGCAGCGGTGGCCATGCCCGGCAATTATTTTTGGTGATTTAACCCCTAATTCCAACCCTTGATGCTGAGTGCCAAGCAGGGAAGTAATGGGTCCCATTTTTAAAGTCTTTGTTCTGACTCGGCCGGGGTTTGAACTCACGACCTACCGATCTCAGGGCGGACACTTTAACCACTAGGCCAAGATACATATATATAAATGAGCCAGCTCCAGCCTGTGGTGCCCAAGACCAGACTTAAAACTAGGGGTGACAGGGCCTTCTATGTGGTCGGCCCTAAGCTCTGGAACACTCTGCCCCTCAGTGTTAGAAATGCTCCCACGGTGGAGTGTTTTAGGTCCTGTCTTAAGACCCAATTTTATTCTTCGGCTTTCAACATTACGTGAGTTGTGTGGTCATGTTTTTTTTTATTTTTTATTTATTGTTTTAATTGGGTTCACCCTTTAAAATCGTTTTTTAATCATTTTTTTAATATTGGTTTTATTTTTTATTCAGTCATTGGTGTAGGTAAGGATATTTGAATATTGTTTTTAATACTGTTGTGCAGCACTTTGGAAACATTTATGTTGTTTAAATGTGCTGTACAAATAAAGTGGAACGGATATATACATTTTTTTGGCATATATTAATTTTATTTGCAGTTTAATTCCAACAGATGACAATTATGAAACACTAACAAAGCATCAGTGTTGTGTCAAGACAGCTAGTGAGTGTGCAACACGCTCACTGAGGCATCCTTCACCCGTTGCTACCCTGTGGTGTATCAGACAGAAAATGAATAGCCCAAGCACTGCTGACTGTAGCGAATTACAACCCCCAAGTTTTAAATGTCCTGTTCTATTGTGAGCATGTATCCTCTAATATTACAATATTATGTTTGTAAGCAAGTACTTACTGACAAAGTAGTCTGAGGTATAACGGGATTCCTGGAAGTTGGAGGTCAGTCCGTTGTTGGGGTAATGCTTTGTATCCTCTTTATGAAAAATAGATAGAGAATGAGCGTCAGTGACCTCCACATTGATTTTATGTATCACGTAACTGCATGCAGCATCGTAAAAGATTAATGACATGAGCGAACACGCGCCTTCCTGTTCGTCTCTTGTTACTACAGCAAATGCAGACGAAAGGAATACAAGCAGCGATCGCATATCTTGGAGGTTTCTCTAACATTTACAGTTTGAGCTTACAGCACCGCCTTTCTCATTCCATAACAGGTCTTCCTATTTTTTCACTGTAAAAAGTCCCCAAATGCCATTGCGGTCTAACCTTTTTGAAGCATTTCCAAATGCTCCCAAAGGATGTCGCCCACAAAGTCGGGCGCCAAGTCCAGGAAGCGCTCCTTGCCCATGGCGCACAGGATCCCGCCGTTCATGCGGAATTTGTCAAAGTCCACGTTCTTCAGGCTGAACTCGTTCACGGTCCACGTTAGCCATGCCGCCACGTGGTTTTCGCTCCACTGTCTGGGGTCTGCAGAGGATCAGAAGGGGTGATCGTTTATTTAATACGTATCCTTTCGCCGAAAGCAGTGCTTCCCAGACTTTTTTCACCAAATACCACCATAATGACCAACAATAAAATACAGTATCGTAATAGGGCTGAGTATTCATTAAAAACAAGACAGAGGTTTGATTTAACAAATAATATTTTGGCCACTGGTTTGAACATTAACACTGTGTTTGAATACAGGAAAATAAAATACTGATTCTTTGGCGTACCACAGTTTGAGAATCCCTGGTCTGAGTTAGGGCTCGGCGATAGCGGGTTTGTCTCTGTGCGATATAGAAAATTACTATATCGTGATATTCAAGTACACATTCTCATGCAGTTGCTTTAGATGCTGGCTATACACTACAGGCTCTTCCCACTCCTTCTTGTCTCTCCTTCTCACAGACAGCAAGCCTACCTTCTTACATACGTCACATACAAGTGCTTACTCTGCATGTCAACATCGCCATTCGGTGCCACACCAACAAAATGCAGAACCAACCATTTCCACATCAACACGGTATGAAAAAAATAGCGAACAACATAAGGAGATAACGTCCCTAGGAACCTACCACATAGCGACTTGATTTCCTATTATGCAGCTCATTTTTATATGACGGTTATTGAAATATCTTGTGTGACATCATGCACAAAAGTGCACTTTATTTGTTTTAAACTATTGTAGTGGCGTTCTGTAAAAAAGTGCACTTTAAATAAGTTGTTTTGATATGTCATCTCAGTGACATCATGCACAAAAGTGCACTCATAGCTTGTTTTAAAATGTCTCTGATAATCTTGCACTTTCTGTTTCGAAATGACATGAATGTTTGTGCCACTGCATAATAACTGTTTAATAATTGCAGTTTTGGTCAATTCACTTAGTTGTGATTTCCCTCTGCATGAAAGTTTAAAATGAGCATATATTAATGCAGTATGAAGTAGAATGTTTTAATGTAGACACATAGAATCAACATACTGCTGTGATTATATGCATCAAGTGTTCATTCAAGGCTAAGGCAAAATATCGAGATATAAATGGTGTATCGTGACATGGCCTAAAAATATCAAGATATTTAAAAAAGGCTATATCGCCCAGACTAGGGCTGGGCGATAAAACGATAATATATATTGCGATAGACATTTGATCAATATTTCGATAATTTCACTGAGTTCTGTTGGAAAAAAATAGGAAGAAAGGCCTCTCGACCTGAGGCTGAACCGCAAGGCATTCTGGGAAATGCTAACAGGAAAAATGAAAAATAAAAAAGCAACAACGGCTAGCTGACGACGAGGAGTGAAACGAAACGGGAATATGAGTGCAGCAGCACGAGAGGAAATTGCAAATAAAAAAGGAAACGTCACATCACCAGTTTGGCAGTATTTTGGATTTTTTAAGTCCGATACGAATCAGAGTAATACTGTCTGCAAACTTTGCAAGGTCGTCGGTTTGATTTTTCCATAAATGACTGAAGAGGGTAACAGGTTTGTTTTGTCACAGATGTTCAGACGCAAGTGTATTCCAATGTTTACAATATTCTGTAAGACATGTTTGTCGCTGTTGTCTTGGATCCGCTTGAACTGAACTCTCGCGGCTGTGTTGGAGCCACTATGGATTGAACTTCCACAGTATCATGTTAGACCCGCTCGACATCCATTGCTTTCGGTCCCCTAGAGGGGGGGGGGGTTGCCCACATCTGAGGTCCTCTCCAAGGTTTCTCATAGTCAGCATTGTCACTGGCGTCCCACTGGATGTGAATTCTCCCTGCCCACTGGGTGTGAGTTTTCCTTGCCCTTTTGTGGGTTCTTCCGAGGATGTTGTAGTCGTAATGATTTGTGCAGTCCTTTGAGACATTTGTGATTTGGGGCTATATAAATAAACATTGATTGATTGATTGATTGATTGTTTTATGCTTGCTTAATGTGACTTATTTATTTGCATATATTTTTACCAATATGGCTTTAAAGCCTGAGTTGTACACTACTAATTTCTTAATTACAATACTTTGCACATTTTGTTGGATTAAGCATTTATTTAATGTCAATACTTGCACATCGACCAGTATTTTCATTTATTTGACTGTTTTTCATAATGCTGACCTCGCTCTAAAGGTTAAAGGTTATATTTAAAATAAAAGTATTTAAATACAGCCTTTTTTCTCCTGGTCTTTATTTAGAATAGTTTTTTTTTTTTTTTTTAATCAATAATTATCGATATCGACTGATATGAAACACTTATATCGTGATACATTTTTTGTCATATCGCCCAGCCTTAGCCCAGACCTAGTCTAGGTGATACTTTTAGGTATACCTGCTCACAGCCAGTCAGTTGGACTCTAACAATGAGGCATACGTGGATATATGTTGAAGAGGTTCATTTAGCCTGCTGCTGTGTTTATAAATGGTTGATTTACATAGGCTAGTAAGGTAAAGTTTTGTACCTGACAAGTTTCGGCTAGGCTACCTTGCTTCTGCAGCCTTCATCAGAGGTGTCACGGGATGTTAACGTGACGTTATCTCTGACGTGTTATATGGATTGTTCCATCCCACCTGAAGTGCTGGGATAGCGGTGTCCCCCTACCCCCGGCGCACACGTCTTCAGGTGGGATGGAACAATCCATATAACAAGTCACGATAACATCACGTGACACCTTTAACCTGTTTAACGTGGACCCTGACTTAAACACGTTTTAAAACCTATTCGGGTGTTACCATTTAGTGGTCAATCGTACGGAATATGTACTGTACTGTGCAATCTACTTATAAAAGTTTCAATCAATCAATCAAACCTCAGATGAAAGCATCAGAGGCAAGGTAGCCGAAACTTGTCAGGTACAAAACTTCACCTTTCTAGCCTATATAAATTAACCATTCATAAATACGTGGATATAAACACGCAAGATGAGATATGCTTGCACAATGACAAACAAACAACAGGCCCTGGAATAGGAAGCCACCTAATGACTTCCGTGTCTACATTGGAACACGTGAAGGTCATCCGTTGCAAAAGCAACGCATTAAAACTCAAAGTAGCTGATAAATGTACAAGCGAGATTTACGACCGTACCTTTGGGGATGCCCAGCCGCTGTTGTTCTTTGGTGAAGCCGCTGAACGTGGCCTTCAGAGCTTGGGACATCATCTCTTTGCTTCCGGGAGTTAGCAAGGGAATATCGCCACACTCCGGATCTGCAATTCACAAATACAGATATCGATATTAGATATCAGTCTATAGACAGACACACACAAAAATAAAAACAAAGCATCATAAATGCTTTAATATTTGTGTTTACTTCCCTAAACCGCAAAGAGAATGGAGCGTTAATTGGAAGTAGGCAACAATTGTTATTCATTTTTAAACTTCATGGATGCATGAAATGTTGTAACAGCGCTTAAGTGCAAACTGCTGAGCAAGCATTAAAATAGCTGGAAAAAAACAGTACAGAAAATGTAATATGCATAACATCGCCATCTTGTAACAACAATAACATAGGGAAGTTGCCTACAGCCACATGTAATAATGCAATAATGGGAATATTTATGGTAAGCTTCATCATGGTATCTGGTTTGTTATTAGTTGGACTGGGATTTGACGTAAAGAGAATGTCTATTCGCAAGGTCAGAACTCCTGTTGGTCAGAATAAGGCAGAATAATTATTTTTGATTTTTAATTGTTTTGGGGGCCACATTTTGCAGAAAGCTAAGGACCGGGAGGCGGGACATCTCCTTTCACTACTTGTCTTGTTTTGTATATTCATGTAGACCTTTGATTGTGGTCTATTTATTTTGTCGTAGTTACATGAGAGTTCTGCAAAAAAGATAGTCAAAGACCATCTCTTTAACAGCACAGTAGTTTTTACAAATCTGCCACACAAATGTGAGTCTCAACATTTTTATGAACCGAACTCACAGGCCACAATTTGAGTAAAGTTAAAGAACCACCCATAGTCCAACTTATGGGTATCAACCAATGGCTACTGCACTGTAAGTGGACCTTGATAAAAACTACTGCACTTTATATACTTCTGCACTTTAAATGAAGCTGCTAAAATACTGTAAGTTGACTGCCCACTGATTTGTAACTCACATACCCTCTATGTATTGTACTTGTATTTTTATCATTATGTTGTTTATCATTATGTCATTTGAATATTGTTGTGTATTTTCAATCCTGTGTAATTTTATTGTGGATGCTAGATGCACCATAAAAGAACAACAGATGGAAATAAGCATGGTGCTAAATCTGGTGCAGCTGCCTCCTTGATGTAACTGCACATTGTGACAAACAAACAAACACACACACTAAGTGTGGTGAAATTAACCACACACTAAGATTGGTCAAATTAACCGCTGCATTTGACCCATCCTCTTGTTCCACCCCCTGGGGGATGAGGTGAGCAGTGAGCAGCAGTGGTGGTCGCGCTCGGGAGTCATTTTGGTGATTTAACCCCCAATTCCAACCCTTTGATGCTGAGTGCCAAGCAGAGAGGAAATGAGTCCCATTTTTATAGTCTTTGGTATGACTCGGCCGGGGTTTGAACTCACAACTAGAAAAGTCCGATAATATCGGCCGATAAATGCTTTAAAATAATATCAGTTTCAAAATGATCAGTATCTGTTTTTCAAAACAATTAAATGTATGACTTTTTAAAATGCCGCCATGTACATGGATGTACAAAGAAGAACAGAGCGCCAATAAACCTTAAAGACACTGTCTTTGCATTCCGGCCCAGTCACACAATATCTACGGCTTTTTACACACACAAGTGAATGCAAGCATACATGATCAACAGCCAGACAGGTCATACTGAGGGTGGCCGTATAAACAACTTTAACACTGTTACAAATACGCGCCACACTGTGAACCCACACCAAACAAGAATAACAAACACATTTCGGGAGAACATCCGCACCGTAACACAACATAAACACAACAGAATAAATACCCAGAACCCCTTGCAGCATTAACCCTTCCGGGACGCTACAATATACACCCCTGCTACCCACTACCCCCCCACTTTAGTGTTGTTAGTTTCCCAAGTTATGATCTGAACCCAGCTCGCCAGTTGAATAGAATATTGCAATTGTTTTCCTTCTTTAGGCCGCGAACAAGTCGAGACTGAATCAACCGTGTCGAAAAAGAAACCTTGGAGATTGAATAGGCCATGTTAAGCTCGTCTAGCAATAGCTGTCACCTGGTCCTTAGGAAAACAAACAGCGGACTTTTATTTGCTATTTTTCTACGGCGCATTCCACCACAGAGCAGCAACGCCTGGTGCCCATCAGTGACACCCTGACCCCTCCTCAGCCCTCCTACCACGCTGCCCCCCCCTCCCGGACACAGTGGACCCACTGTCGCAACACCAAGCATGGGGTCAAACCCTGAGAGGGGTCACGGGGGTCAGGGGATGAGGTGGTGATGTCATCGAGGCTAGGGAGGTGGGCCGTCTTGAGGGTCTGGGTCGCGCACACTGGGCTCACTGTTCTCTGCTCACAGCCAGTGGGCACCCCCAGTGGGGAACAGGACTCCCTTTGATGCCTTTAAACAGAGCCTGATGACTCGGGCGGGCCTAATTAGATTGAGAAGACGAGAGAAGTGTGGGACATGATGAAGAAACAATGGGGAAGACCCCACCCCCAAACCAGCACCAGCCCTAGAACAGACCGCTCAAAACTAACTGGGCAAAGACCATTGACTCGCAAATAGCCACATGGAACTGTAGTCACTGCGATGACTCTTTTAAGTGTGTCCGTAGACACACTGTGTTCTATTAGTACCGCCAGTCAGACATCCACTGATAAGATGTGAGTATAAGCGTTAACGTTTAACTTGACCGGGTTCTTTGAAGATGCATCATCGGTTCACATGAGGCTTCTTGCATTGTTGCATTCCTAGTAAAAGCAATCCACAGAACTTTAATGTACAAGGTTCGAATTCAAACTGTAAATAATTAAACTTAAGAGACCGATATATAACTTGGGGAAACTATAATTGTGTGTTCGCATTAATGGTAGTGCTAAAATCACTAAAAAGCAGGTTTTTCCCAAATTCGTGAGATTGTTGTTTTCATTTGTAGCTAATTAGAACAGTATACCGAACATATTGTAAGGACCAAAGTATCCCAGTCAACATGCATACTGCTGAGAAGTGTATTGTAAACAACATGAGTTTCATGCGCAAAGTTAAAGTACAACTGATAGTCACACACACACTAGATATGGTGAAATTACCCTCTGCATTTGACCCAGCCCCTTGTTCCACCCCCTGGGAGGTGAGGGGAGCAGTGAGCAACAGCAGTGGTCGCGCTCGGGAATCATTTTGGCGATTCAACCCCCATTCCAGTGCCAAGCAGGGTCCCATTTTTATAGTCTTTGGTATGACTTGACCGGGGGATTTGAACTCACAACCTACCGACCTCAGGGCGGACACTCTAACTACAGAGCAAGGATCATTTTAAAAAGTGCATGGAGAGGTAGATAAAACTGCTGGACGCTAAATGCAGCTAAAACCATAGTGAGGAGTTAAAGAAATAGCCACGGATGTTAATCTGACTCTGCACCTATTATGGACCGATACTTTTGGTAGACTAAATTATAGCATAAAAGTACATTTTTGCAGTGCAGTAACTTATATCAGCCATGCTGTGAAGTTTTGAAAAGGCTAGCTTTAGTGCTAACTAGAGATGTCCGATAATATCGGACTGCCGATATTATCGCCCGATAAATGTTTTGAAATGTAAGAAATTATCGGTATCGGTTTCAAAAAGTAAAATGTATGACTTTTTAAAACACCGTTGTACTCCCGAATTTCAGTACCGCTCCCGAAAATCTCCCGGGGCAAACCTTTTCCCAAATTTCTCCCGATTTCCACGCAGACAACAATATTGGGGGCGTGCCTTAAAGGCACTGCCTTTGCGTGCCGGCCCAGTCACACTACATATACGGCGTTTCAGACACACAAGTGAATGCAAAGCATACTTGGTCAACAGCTATACAGGTCACACTGAGGGTGACCGTATAAACAACTTTAACACTGTTTAGAAAATGTGCCAAACTGTGAACACAAACCAAACGAAAGAATTTCGGGAGAATATGCGCACCGTAACACAACAGAACAAATACCCAGAACCCCTTGCAGCACTAACACTTCCGGGACGCTATAATATACACCCACCTCCACCAAAATCAACCCCGCCCACGTCAATCTCCTCATGCTCTCTCAAGGAGAGCAAGTCCCAAATTCCCAGCTGCTGTTTTGAGGCATGTTAAAAAAAAATAATGCGCTTTGTGACTTAAATAATAAATATGGCAGTGCCATATTAGCATTTTTTTTCCATAACTTGAGTTGATTTATTTTGGAAAACCTTGTCACATCGTTTAATGCATCCAGCGGGGCAATACCACAAAATTAGGCATAATAATGTGTTAATTCCACGACTGTATATATCGGTATTGGTTGATTTCGGAATCGGTAATTAAGAGTTAGACAATATCGGAATATCGGGAAAAAAAACATTATCGGACATCTGTAGTGCTAACCTGTCCTTGTAGGATCATGGTCTTCTAGTCTAGACTGCACCACATGCTAAAATGAGCATTTTAAGAACATACAGTATATATTTATACGTCCAAGTGTTGTTGTAGGGGTACAGTTTCTTTAATTTAAAAAAAGGGGGAAAAAAAGCCATCTCGCTGCACTATAAAGCCACATGTTCATGCATCTTCTGGTGGTTTTGTCTGTGAGCCCAGCACACTCAGCGCCGTACGCTTCATGCCTGTCGTGACCACTCACTGACGTCTCGACCTCGTCTGGAATTCCCAGCAGCTGTCCCTCCTTTCGCCCGTGTAACCGACGTCTGTCTGCGTGTACTTGGGTCTCCCATTGGTTTATCTATGTCCCTCTCCTTCCTTTGACTGTAAAAAAGCGGTAGTTTTTCCCCACACTGTGTATATGCTTTGGTTATTTTGTACCAATATATCACTGGTAAACAACAGCAATGTTAACTACCATCGTAGGAAGCCAGCACGGTATATCATTTGCTGTAAAAAGATAGAATAAACACTGGTTTTGCAGGATCATACCAGCTGACACATGCATTTCCTTTCCGCTCTTTCCATTTGGAGTTAAATAAAACGTGCTGGCTCACAATAAAAACAAGCTTCCTTTTGAAAATATCTACATGTCGCAGATGCGACAGGGGGGCTCAGACAGTCTGCGCTTTGATGTTGAGCCCACAGGGCCAAACGTGGCTGCTGATTTAAGGTGGACTGTGCACGGTTTTGTCTGCACATTCGGATCGACTGTCGCTTTTATCAGCCCGACACCCCCAAATTGTAATTTGAAGTCCTGAACCCACTTTAGCCCTAAATCCTGCATCAAAGACTCCCTCTATAAGCTAGACAGTGCGTAAGAGTTGCCATTAAAACACTGAAATAAATGTGAGCTAAAGAAGGCTGAGTGTTAAATGGGAATCGTGAATTGATTAACGTGGACCCCAACTTAAACAAATTGAAAAACTTATTCGGGTGTTACCATTTAGTGGTCAATTGTATGGGATATGTACCGTACTGTGCAATCTACTAATAAAACAATCAATCAATAAAGTATTTATTTTGTTTCATTGGGGTAAAGGGGATAAGCCTTCATTAGTCCAATAGTAAATAAAGTATCTTCAATAAAACCATTATTCATGTTAACATTGTTTCTTATGCTGAAATTTGCTTCAATATGCCATGCTTTTTTGACTAGAGAGCACACCAGTAAATAAGCCGCACCCACTCAATTTTAGAAGAAAAAAACATTTTTGGAAGTGAAGTGAATTATATTTATACAGCACTTTTCTCTAGGGACTCAAAGCAGTTTTACATAGTGAAACCCAATAGCTAAGTTACATTTATATCAGTGTGGGTGGCACTGGGAGCAGGAGGGTAAAGTGCCTTGCCCAAGGATACAACGGCAGTGACTAGGATGGTGGAAGCGGGGATCGAACCTGGAACCCTCAAGATGCTGGCAGGGCTACTCCCCCCTATTTCCCAATATTAGCCGCACAGGACAATCAATCAATCAATCAATGTTTATTTATATAGCCCCAAATCACAAATGTCTCAAAGGACTGCACAAATCATTACGACTACAACATCCTCGGAAGATGTATATATTGTGAAAATAAATATTTACACAGAAACATTTTGTAAATATATATTTACATACCTTAATTGTTACCAAACAGTGCTTGGAACACAGAAGTAAAATAGCTGATCAAACAAAACAGAAAAGTCCACGTCATGGACCTGCTAGCTGTGAAAGGTAGCTCTCCTATCAGCTAAATAAACTCATTAGGTCACTGTTGACGTTTGGGTAAATTTCTCAGGGAATTTGTAAAACTGAAACAATACAAAAATAATGCCATTGTAAGTTAATAATACTAACAGACACTTGTTAACGTGTCAGGATATTATTTAATGCTAATAGCATGTAACAATTCACATGAACACACTATTATCAAGCATGTGATGGTTTAGTAAGGATGAAGTGTTGTAGTTATATTGTAAAACTTACAAACGTTGCTTGGAATGATGAATGAAGAAACATTGAATACTAGTAGATGGAACGGCACTTATAATTCCGGTTCAAGGCCCGGAAGAGAAGAATACTGTAGATGTGCACCTACAGCGAGCAAGATGGCTCCATAGCAAAAACAATAACAAACCTTTTATTTGTGTTGGTGTTTCTACTATATTGTAGCTGAGATAGGCGCCAGCGCCCCCCGCGACCCCAAAAGGGAATAAGCGGTAGAAAATGGATGGATGGATGGATGGGCATACAAAACATTATGGTCGTTAGCGAAGAAAAATCAATAGCAATTAGCGGGGTTTAAATCTTGGGAAAAAAGTAGCACCTGGTAGTCCGGAAAATACAGTACAAACTTTTCTATTAGCGCACCCTGTTCAAAAACCAATTAAGTTCGTAAATTGAAGTTCCACTGTGATTTCCAACAGGGCCAAGGAAAAATGTGTTCAGGGTAACAATTAAGTCTCCGTCTATCCCAGCTGACTTTGTGGGAAAAGCACGACACACCCCCTATTTTTTCAATTCAACTAAATGATGATTAATTTCTGTGCTGCATCACAGAAAATGGTAAATACCGGTTTAAACATGCAGCTGAATCACCCACCAATTTAGTCCAAACCTTTAGTGGTCATACAAGTAGAGATGTCCGATAATATCCGACTGTCGATATTATCGGCCAATAAATGCTTTAAAATGTAATATCGGAAATTATCGGGATCGGTTTCAAAAGGTAAAATGTATGACTTTTTAAAACGCCGCTGTAGGGAGTGGTACACGCACATAGGGAGAAATACAATAAACCTTAAAGGCGCTGCCTTTGTGTGCCGGCCCAGTCACATATATATCACGGATTTTCAAACACACAAGTGAATGCAAGGCATACTTGGTCAACAGCCATACATGTCACACTGAGGGTGGCCGTATAAACAACTTTAACACTGTTACACATATGCGCCACACTTTGAACCCGTACCAAACAAGAATGACAAACAAATTTCGGGAGAACACAACATAAACACAACAGAACAAATACCCAGAACACCTTGCAGCACTAACTTTTCCGGGACGCTACAATCTACACCCCCTGTCCCCCACGTACACATTTCGGGAGAACATCCGCACCGTAACACAACATAAACACATCAGAACAAATACCCAGGATACACAGAACAAAAACGCTTCTGTACGTAGTGGTACACGGACGTAGGGAGAAGTACAGAGCAGTTGCGTCTCCCAGTCATACTTGCCAACCGTCCCCATTTTCCCGGGAGACTCACGAATTTCAGTGCCCCTCCCGAAAATCTACCGGGTCAACCAGCCACCCGAATTCCTCCCAATTTCCACCCAGACAACAATATGGCACTGCCTTTGTGTGCCGGCCCAGTCACATAATATCTACAGCTTTTCAGACACACAAGTGAATGCAAGCATACTTGGTCAACAGCTATACAGGTCACACAGAGGGTGGCCGTATAAACAACTTTTTGTAACACTGTTACAAATATGCGCCACACTGTGAACACACACCAAACAAGAATGACAAACACATTTCGGGAGAATATCCGCACCGTAACACAACAGAACAAATACCCAGATTCCCTTGCAGCACTAACTATTACGGGAAGCTACAATATACACCCCCTTCTATCTCCTGCCCGCCCCCCCAACCCTGCCCACCTCAACCTCCTCATGCTGTCTTAGGGAGAGCATGTCCCAAATTCCAAGCTGCTGTTTTGAGGCATGTTAAAAAAAAAATAATGCCCTTTGTGACTTCAATAATAAATATGGCAGTGCCATGTTGGCAATTTTTTCCATAACTTGAGTTGATTTATTTTGGAAAACCTTGTTACATTGTTTAATGCATCCAGCGGGGCAGCACAACAAAATTAGGGATGATGATGTGTCAATTCTACGACTGTGTATATCGTAATCGGTAATTAAGAGTTGGAGAATATCGGCAAAAAACCCGTTATCGGGCATCTGTACTTACAAGCACATATTTGAGCAATGTTGGTTAAAAAAAAATACACCTGGCCAAACATCTTTGCAGGGGCACTGACCTTTCCTCTAATGATACTAAAACATCCGTGTCACACGTAAGTTAGCATGTATCGTCACCACAACCCCTGTGTTATTTACATCCGTGAGAAATACATGCAGATAGTTCAACAGAAGGTTGTAGGACTCTGATCAAAGTGTTGCAATTACTTACAACAACAACAAAAATCACTTTAACTTCAAATTGTCTCCATTGATTTGTTAATCTTCTACAAATTGACCAACAGACGAGTGCGGAAAGACTAATGGTAGCAGCGCCATCATCTCTGCGAATGAGCCATATGAAAGTTATCTGCGAGGACCTAATGTGCATCCATTAGTGGGAAGAGGGAGCGAGCGAGCATCATGCGAGACTGGATCTGGTAAATGACGCCCTGATAGGATTTCACTGGCTGCGAAGCCCATTAGAAACACAATGGTCAGTATGTGCCGCCGGTTTGAGCGTCCGCACCTTCTTGCTTTTCCGCATTAAAGCGTGGACAAAATGAGCGCCGTCCACTTAGCTAACATTACATGGGAGTGGCTTCCACATTCGACCGTCGAAAATAAAAGAATGGCCTCGAGTTGTTGTTTTTTTACGGCTGCTATTCTGAGAAATGAGTCGGTAGTTTAGACTGGATGCGCGGCAAAAAGGTATTGATCAGCCACACCCATAGTGCTATATCATGAGTAATGGGCAGGCTGAGGACAGTGTGTTGAGTTCCCATTGGGATGCCGCACCGGTGAAGTAACATTTCGGCTCTATTAAAGGCCTACTGAAACCCACTACTACCGACCACGCAGTCTGATAGTTTATATATCAATGATGAAATATTAACATTGCAACACATGCCAATACGGCCGGTTTAGTTTACTAAATTGCAATTTTAAATTTCCCGCTGAGTTTTTTGTTGAAAACATCGCAGAATGATGACGTGTACGCGTGACGTCAGGGACTGTCAGGCAATATTAGCGCAGCACTATTTGCGGCTAAAAGTCGTCTCTTTTCATCGCGCAATTAAATAGTATTCTGGACATCAGTGTTGCTGAATCTTTTGATATTTGTTCAATTAATAATGGAAGAGTCAAAGTAAAAAGATGGAGGTGGGAAGCCTTAGCCTTTAGCCACACAAACACACGGTGATTCCTTGTTTAAAATTCCCGGAGGTAAAGCTTTACTATGGATCAGAGCCGTCAAGCGAACATGGTTCCCGACCACTTGTCAACCGGCAGGTTTCGGTGAAAAAATTGTGGTAAAAGGTCGCCTCCTACCAGAGATAAACTGAGCTTGCGCCGTCCATGCAGCTGCCGTCGACTTCCCTCAGAGACTGGCCTCAAGACACCCGTGGACACACCCCTCCGACTATCAGGTACTATTTAATCTCACTAAAACACTAGCAACACAATAGAAACATAAGGGATTTCCCATAATTATTCTAGTAAATGTGTCAAAAATGCAATCGCCTTTTTTTTTTAAACGTTATTTTTATTTTTTTTCTAGTCCTTCGCTATCAATATCATCATCTACGAATCTTTCATCCTCGCTCAAATTAATGGGGAAATTGTCGTTTTCTCGGTCCAAAAAGCTCTTGCTGCTGGAGGCTCCCATTATAAACAATGTGAGGACGTGAGGAGCCCTCACCCTTGTGATGTCATCATCCGCGACTTCCGGTACAGGCAAGGCTTTTTTTATCAGCACCAAAAGTTGCAAACTTTATCGTCGATGTTCTCTACTAAATCCTTTCAGCAAAAATATGGCAATATCGCGAAATGATCAAGTCTGACACATAGAATGGACCCGCTATCCCCGTTTAAATAAGAAAATCTCATTTAAGTAGGCCTTTAAAGACGCTAAAACTGAAAAACAAACACGTGAACTGGACTAGCCCGTGCAGCGGAATCCTGAAGGCGTGGAAAATGAAATCCTTGCAAGCTTTGGGTGGACAAGAATGGGACGGGGGAGCATCCCGGCGAGGTGGGTGCTACATTAAGTACGGCCGGAGGATGAGTCACCGGGTCTGTCTGTAAGACGATCCCATGAACGGGAGAGGTCTCACAAGGCTCCCTCTCAGTGCGATGACATCACCGCGGGACCAGAGCCCATTACCAGAGCCTCCGGTGGAGACTCGCTTCCATTCATAAAGCCGCCGACTGCCCGGCCTCCGTTCTCAGTGATGCAATGATACAAGCGTCGCATGCGACCCGACCGTGCAACACAAAGGGACAATGTGCTTTTTCGAGCTATAATTAGCCTTGCAGTTTATTCAGTGAGGGGCTGTGGGTGGGGAAGGGGTGGAAGAGGAAGCGACGCAAAAAAAGGCCATCTTTGATTCTCTACGCCGGTGTATGTTGGAGTGTATAAGAGTCAATTTCCTGTGGCTAAGTTGCCACTTCCTGTGGGAAGTAGGGAGCCTTGTGGGTTCAGGTGAGGGTCAAGACACTTTAGATCCAGGACTGAGGTGTTTTTGAATATCCCACGTGAGTATATCAGAGATGCCCTTACTTCAAGCTAACAGGACAATTGGCCTTTTTAAAAAGGCCACAGCCGACCAGAGGTGATGGCTGAGACAGCCTTTGATGGAGATCCTATCGGGACCCCTGGGATCATAAACGTCCAGCGACATAAAGGGGGTCCATTCAGCACCGCGGGGTGATGGAGTGCCGGTTGAGGGCGGTAGTCTGGTTTTAAGAGAGCTGCTTGTTCGGACAGCTGTTTAGATTTTCAGCAAAGAGAAGGGCGACATTTGAATCGGTCCTAACGCCGTACTTGCCAACCTTCAGACCTCCGAATCTGGGAAATGGGTGGGGTGTTTGGTGGTAGCGGGGCGAGGAGGCATATTGTAGCGTCCCGGAAGTGTTAGTGGTGCAAGGGATTCTGGGTATTTGTTCTGTTGTGTTTATGTTGTGTTACGGTGCGGATGTTTTCCCGAAAAGTGTTTGTCATTCTTGTTTGGTGTTAGTTCACAGTGTGGCGCATATTTGTAACAGTGCTAAAGTTGTTCATACGGCCACCCTCAGTTGACAAAGTATGCTTTGCATTCACTCGTGTGTGTGTAAAAGCCGCATACATTATGTGACAGGGTTGGCACACTGTGTGTATATGGAGGAAAAGCGGACGTGATGACAGGTTGTATAGGACACTAAAGGCAGTGCCTTTAAGGCACGCCCCCAATATTGTTGTCCGGGCGGAAATAGGGAAAAACTTTTTGGGTGGGGCACTGAAATTCGGGAGTCTCTCGGGAAAATCGGGAGGGTCGGCAAGTATGCCTAACGCAGGACAGTAGTTTACATACACATCATTTATTTCTATCGTTCTTGTTTCAGGATGATATCATTGTACTTCAAGGATTTTTTTGGGCGGAATAGCTCGGTTGGTAGAGTGTCCGTGCCAGCAACTTGAGAGTTGCAGGTTCGATTCCCGCTTGTGCCATCCTAGTTACTGCCATTGTGTCCTTGGGCAAGACACTTTGCCCACCTGCTCCCAGTGCCACCTACACTGGTTTAAATGTAACTTAGATATTGGGTGTCACTATGTAAAGCGCTTTGAGTCACTTGAGAAAAGCGCTATATAAATATAATTCACTTCACAATTCACTTCAAGACTAAAATTGGGTGCGCAATTTGGAATGTGCCCTCAAAGTACACAAGTATAGACATGAAGTCACCTCAATCTTGTTAACAAATGGTACTCAAAGTGTCTTTTAGCTAAAACAAACGTTTTGTATCTCCCTACAACTGTCAGTGTCAATCAAAGGGTTTGTTTGGCAGCACTAACTGGATCAACTAATTATCAGAACCATGGATGGGTCCAAGGCGGTCAGTGGACATCTGATATCCATTTTTCAGCATATTCCAAGATTGTTCGGTAATTAAAATTCCATTCATAGTTATCTTTAAAGTTTTACAATATTAATTCAAATCGACCATGTGACCATGCTAACTTTAGTTGCCGACAACAAGCCGTCCGGGGCAAAACAAAAGGAAGTGAGTGACTTCCTAGTATACGCCGCCTGGTTCAGTCTCTGCTTTTTCTGCTCCGCCCGGGACTCAAACCCAGGTCGCTGGCATGAATCGAGCGTGCTAGCTACCGAGCTAAAAGCCCAAGCTACCAACCCCTTAGCCAGCACTGCTCTTGAGGTGGTCAGTGAGAGAGGTTTACCAATGTACACATGGCCCAGCCACATAGGCTTGTTGTTAAGTGGACTACTATCTTTTCATATATTAGCCATACTGGACTATAAACCGCGGATGTATACAAGTACGTTGTGAAATTAGGTTTTTACATAGAAATATTTTCTAAATCTTTATTTACATACCCAAAATGTTTCCAAACGGTGCCTGTAACATGGCAGTAAAACGGCTGAGGAAACAAAACAGAAAAGTCATTGAGGTTTTTATTCATACTTTGAGATGAAGTTCTCCCTTTTTAAAAAGGTTTATTTATCAGGATTCTTCTTCCTTGTACTTTATAAACATTTTGAGTTTAAACAGTTCCTTGAATTGGATCATTTTTGTACACAGTTTGATTTCTGTGCTTATTCATTCCAAAATTTAGACATTAGTAAAGAAAAATCCATTTAAAGTTTGGAAACAAAGTAGCTTCTTACAGTCTGTAAAATACGGTATTAAAGATGATATTTGCAACAAAGTTTGATAAGATCACTACTCAAGAAAGGTGGCAGCTGTACTCGTAAAATATTTTTTTTTACATCTTCATCTCATGAAGAAAAAACAAGCGCACACTTCCAGCCTGCGTTAAATCCCATTAACTTAACTTAACCCGACTTAAACAAATTGAAAACTTATTGGGGTGTTACCATTTAGTGGTCTATTGTACGGAATATGTACTGTACTGTGCAATCTACTAATAAAAGCGTCAATCAATCAATCAATCAATCAATCCTATCCAACACAATAAGAGTACCGGAAGAATTGCTTACATATTTACTGTTATTACCTTTGCGTTTGAAAAAACAGTATCTTAATGTGATTTCTAGTAATGAAATATTGTAATGCAATTACACTGGCCATTTTTGTATTTATTTAAACATTTTACTTTTGAGACACAAGCATCTTTAGACTGTCCAAAGTTCTTCATTGTGATGAGAACAATATTTAAGTGCGGATCCCATCAAATGGAATCTATTCGAGAATAATCACTAAAGAACATTATGAATCGTTTTAGGCAATTGGCCATGATACCCGGCTCTATGTATAAACATTAAAGACTGAAGATAAATAAATAGAGAGTCATGCTGAAGCAGTAAGTTTAATTCTTAGGCTAGTGGCCACTGCTATCTTCTAGCTGCCTTGCTGAAGAACACAAGTCTGTGATAGCGTACCGAGGCCAGTCTCGCTGACATCTGTCTTTGGCAATGAAACCGGAGTGGTCCCGGATCATCGTCACCACCGCCGCAGACACGCCGGCTACTGACACAGACAATGAGTGAGACTAATACCCCACGGCTGGATCTTACTGTCCTTCTATTTCCCCCGCATCAGTCTCTCAAATCATGTTAGTGATGATGTTGTAGTGCTGCTGTTTCTGATAAAGTCGAAGCAGGAGATGCTCAACCGTACTTTTTTCTTTGTGGTAAGTGGGGGAGAAAAACACTTTCAGCATGATTTGGATGTTTTTTTTCCCCTTTGTTGTTGCTTGTGTAACTGCAGAACTGCTTCAATGTGTGAAAAGACCTGTGGTTTAGGTGTGCCTCCAGTTTCAGTATTGCTCTTTTCACAGTCCATCAGCATTCTTCTACTTCATTACTTCAAGACAAGTACAATCACTGAGTGAAAGGCAATGAAAGGGAACACATCCGAAGATTTGCACAATAATTACGACCTTATTTTTTAACATTTTCAAACAGGGCAACATGGCCAATTTGCAAAAAAAATAATAATAAATTCATATCCACATTTTGCCCAGTTTTTTTTAATAAAGATATTTTAACAACATTACCTCCAAGACGGAAAGTGCCTTGCCACCTACTAAGAAAGTTATATTAATATATATGTATAAAACATTTATATTATATTTGATAGTGTTTAGGGATGGGCAATATTGCCTAAAATCAATTTTGTGATAATATGTACACATACATACATACACATATGTACAGTATATACACATTCATATACACACACACAGATATATATATATAAACAGAAACACACATACACACACACACATATATATATATATATATATATATACACATACAAACATATATACACACAAATGTATGTACACATACATATATACACACATATATATATGCACATACATACATATCAATCAATCAATGTTTATTTATATAGCCCCAAATCAAAAATGTCTCAAAGGACTGCACAAATCATTACGACTACAACATCATCGGAAGAACCCACAAAAGGGCAAGGAAAACTCACACCCAGTGGGCAGGGAGAATTCACATCCAGTGGGACGCCAGTGACAATGCTGACTATGAGAAACCTTGGAAAGGACCTCAGATGTGGGCAACCCCCCCTCTCTAGGGGACCGAAAGCAATGGATGTCGAGCGGGTCTAACATGATACTGTGAAAGTTCAATCCATAGTGGCTCCAACACAGCCGCGATAGTTCAGTTCAAGCGGATCCAAGACAGCAGCGAGAGCCCCGTCCACATACATATGTATATACACTTACATATATACATATATATATATACATACATACATATACACATATGCGTGTGAGACCATTCTTTTATTTTAAACCTGCGATGAGGTGGCGGCTTGTCCAGGGTGTACCACGTCCACCACCCGAATGCAGCTGAGATAAGCTCCAGCCCCCCCGGGACCCCAAAAGGGACAAACTGTAGAAATGGATGGATGGATTTTTATATATATATATAATGCAGCTTCCTGCGATAACAATATATGTCACCTATATATTATTTCGTATGTATGCATTCTACCTGTGTCCAAGTACTTGCGCGTAAACGATTTTTTGGAAATAAAATTTAAATAAAAGGTTGATCCGATTCTATACTTGATATTTGTATCAGTCGTCCTAAATGTGTTTATATTCAAGAGCTCTAGTTTAGCAGTTAACATAGCTTATTGTATCCTATGGTGTGTACTTAAGCATGTTTATCTATTCCTCGTTTTCCAGTGACAATGATATTTCTGCTAAATGAAGTTTGTGTGCCACTATGGAGGTGAGAATTGCGGTTGAATGTTAGCTGCTCGCGTGGACCCTAAAGTGCAGTCGCTGTCAAATTTGCGGGACACAGTAAAATTGCGTCATTATCACGATACAACAATATTTTAGTTTTCATAGTTTTCATAACATGGTCACTACTGCCTACTTTGTCTTGTATATTCTTATTTTACTGTTATATTTTTATTCCCATTGTTGCTTTTTAGTTTTTATTCTTATTGTAATATTTCTCTATTTTGTTTCCATTTAAACCCCCATTATTTACTTTTTACTTTTATTTAAATTGATCTCAACTCTCTACACTGCTGCTGGAATTTTAATTTTCCTGAAGGAACTCTCCTGAAGGAATCAATAAAGTACTATCTATCTAACTATCTATCTATGATATGTTTATGTTTAGACACTCAGTTAAGTTGCTTATTTACTTTTTACTTAGTTACATAAGCTGAATATTTAATATGTATGCAATTAATGAACTTTGTTAAACGTAACCTCAAAAGGCCTTAGTGGCCACATGTGTGGACAGCCCCTTTTAGCTCTCATTTCCAAAATTGTGTATACTACTGATTTGAGGTCTTATGCAGACATATGTACACCTATCTAGTGGTGTCAGAAGAGTATACATTAAATGGAATTTGGAAAAAAAAGTAATATAAAAAAAAGAATTAATATGTCACTAAACATGAAGTACGCATTTGTTACTTATGGACTAAGTACATCATATAAAAAGATGATTTTTAGTTTTTATTCTAATTAGGGTCCAGTAAGCCCAAATAGCAAAGAGAAATAAAAAAAAAATCATGTAAACAAACAGCTTGGGCCTTAAGAGGTTAAAGCAATGTTGTGATGACTTGTTTATTAGTTTAAACTCAAAATAATGCCATGGCTTTCTTTGTTTAAGGTTATCAACCTAATCACCCTCTAATTAACCCTACAATAAGCTGGAAAAGAAAAGAAAGGAAAATATTTGAGTTGTTTTTGCGTTCTAAGGACCAAGGCCCTTTTCAAGTTGGGACAAAGAACTGGGGAAATTACCGTATTTTTCGGAGTATAAGTCGCCAAGGAGTAGAAGTCGCACCTGCCGAAAATGCATAATAAAGAAGGAAAAAAACATACAGTATATAAGTCGCACTGGAGTATAAGTCGCATTTTTGGGGGAAAATGTATTTGATAAAACCCAACACCAAGAATAGACATTTGAAAGGCAATTCAAAATAAATAAAGAATAGTGAACAACAGGCTGAATAAGTGTACGTTATATGAGGCATAAATAACCAACTGAGAAGGTGCCTGGTATGTTAACGTAACATATTATGGTAAGTCATTCAAATAACTTTAACATACAGAACATGCTATAAGTTTACCAAACAATCTGTCACTCCTAATTGCTAAATCCGATTAAATCTTAAAAGTCTAGTCTCTTACGTGAATGAGCTAAATAATATTATTTAATATTTTACGGTAATGTGTTAATCATTTCCCACATAAGTTGCTCCAGAGTATAAGTCGCACCCCGGCCAAACTATGAAAAAATATGCGACTTACAGTCCGAAAAATACGGTAAACACAACTTGACAGTTAAAAACCACACAACTTGAGAGTTGATAACACAACTTGAACAGTTAACCACACAACTTGACAATATTAAAAGCTTTATCTTCAGCCAAGTGTATCTGATTTGTATTGTCTATATCGAGCAAACCTAATTTCATTTATTTTGCGCATTTTCACACACCTGAAGTGATTTGCATTTCATTAAGCCCTCAAGTACTCCACCAAACAGGCATTGAAACTTATACATCAGCTTCTGTAGTAAAAACCTCCTGAGAACCAGCGTCTTCTGCAGTAGACAAATGTTTTTGTTCATTTGTCAAAGTTACAAATATTTGAAAAATATATATATAATGGCGCAAGACACGTGACAGAGGACGCTGGGTCTCAGGATGGGCGAAGAGTCCACTTTCAAGGACATGAATCACTGATTTCTACATAAAGACAAGTGAGAAAAATCACATGAATCCTTGTGTGTTTGGTACTTAACGTACTGAAAGGGTTATATTGTGAGTCATTGGGCAACAATGCAACCAGACGTGGACAGTGTTTTCATCATGACCAGTCACATTGACGGTGTGACTCTCATGACACCGCACAAACACACACAAACACACACACACTGAAGGGATGAGTCAGAGAGACCTGCATCAATGATACATTCAAATCAAAACCATCTCTCATTGCACAACACTCACTTGTAACTTTCCACTAATCTGCCCGACTTGTTCGGACTTTTTTTTTTTTTTTTTTATGAGTTGGTTGAATGCAAATCGAGAAAACTTATCTTAAAAGAAGGCGAGCATAAAAAGAGAGATGTTGCCAGATGTTCCGCTGCTGCTAATAGCTACAGAGTCCCTTCCACCGAGCTTAAAATAGAGAAGTCGTTAATCATATGCCGGCTCGGGTTGCGAGTCATTTTTGGTCACAATTGACGGAATAAGAAAGAGCCAGTGTGAGCGTACAGTACATTAGGGGTTGTAAAACGAGGTGGAATGTGAGGCATGTGGGATGAAAACACTGCGATATGGGGGAGGCATTTATTTATCAAGTATCCATCTGTAGTACATAGCTTGCCTTCAAACTCAGAACAAACCTTCCCACCACTACGGTTAGAATTGTGTGTTTTTTCCACAATCAGTTTAAACTTCTAATACTTTTGTGGTTGTTACCTTATATTTGACTAAAGAGCATGAATACTGAGTTGAGTAATTGTTGAGCTCCTGTTTTCAAAGTGTTGCCATAATGTTGTAATTAGGGTTGTGAGAGATAAACCCATGCGACTGGATATCCGCTTTGACAAATGGTAAATGGGTTGTCCTTGTATAGCACTTTTCAACCCCTTTTTAAAGGAGCCCAAAGCGCTTTGACAGTATTTCCACATTCACCCATTCACACGCTGATGGCAGGAGCTGCCATGCAAGGCGCTCACCAGGACCCATCAGGAGCAAGGGTGAAGTGTCTTGCCCAAGGACACAACGGACGTGACTAGGATGGTAGAAGGTGGGGATTGAACCAGTAACCCTCAGATTGCTGGCACAGCCACTCTACCAACTTCGCCACGCCGTCCCCAAGCTAACAATTCGGCAGCAGCCACTACAATCGATAAAAATCAGCTATGTACTTTAGTGCAGCTGTCAAATAAATGTTTTCAAATATTTTAGTGTGTACATAATTAATGAACATATTGTGATTAATTTTGACAGCCCTAAATTTCAAGATTAATCAAGTGTAGAGGTATGGACCGGGTATCGAGTGTTACTAAAAATCACTTGATGGTTTTTGTCTTTAAAAACAGGACATCCGAGCCAAGGCTGCCCACGGAAAACCGTACACACTTCCGGGCGTTAACCTACGTGACTGAAGTCAAGAATAGCTGTAAATGGCAGCAAATAAGCTATGCTTCTTGCAAAAATCACTTCAGGACCAGCACAGATAAACATACTGCAGTACACATCGTCGGAGGACACAACTAACCTGCGCTAAGTGTTAAAATAGAGCTCACCGCAGTGGGAGGATCAAAAACAAATGATGATACCAAGTATTATATGGCAGGCATGTTGATTTTTCCGTCTAGAGCCAGAAATACGTATTTTTTATTTCTGTAAAAACATAAAAAAATATTTGTCGTTTTTCTACAATGTGTTTTAACACTTTGATCTGTCTCTTTGCCATACCTGCCAACAACTATGGTTCTCGTAATGAGTACAGTTTTTGATAATCCAGTTTTTTTTTAATCAATCCAACAAAACAATACACAAAACCATAATAATGCAATCCAATTCCAAAACCAAACCCGATCCAGCAATATTCAGAATAGCAAAAAAAAGAGCAATTGAGAGGACAAACATGACACAGAACAATCTAAAAGTAATGAAACAAAAATGATTATCAACAACAGTGTCAATATTAGTAACAATTTCAACATAGCAGTGATTAAAAATAATATCCAGTTTTAAAAACTACCATTTTACATTGAAATTATTAACTTGAGAAAACAAAGCTATGTAGTCAAGCAACTCCACGGGCAGGGGACAAAATATACGGGAAACCTCAATGATGATTGGTTGGTTTACGTGTAAGAAAATCCATGATTAGTTGGATGGTTTACTATGATGAGTCACGATTGGTTAAGATTAGGGCAAAACATTAGGGACAGGCCAATCAGAGGCAAGATAGGGCGGGTCATCGAATCAGGAAGGGAAATCACAATATACAAGCACATCCCAAAAGATGACGGGAGAGTCAGAGAAGAGGGAATATTCAAGTGGACGATTTATATATTTAAAAAAACTAGTGGAAGATGGCAAAGGGAATCTCTTCCTTAGATTTTTCTTTTAGTGATGTAGACGACGTCCAGGAAAGCCTCAATGAGTCTATTGGCCACATTTGGACAAATGTATGCGTCTGGATAAAACAATGCCCAACACATTAATTTTAGTTGTTTACCATGTAAGCCCAGATCAAAACTGGAAGAGGTGGAATACACATTTAAAAACACACATACATTGATTAACGTGGACCCCGACTTAAACAAGTTGAAAAACGTATTTGGGTGTTACCATTTAGTGGTCAATTGTACGGAATATGTACTGTACTGTGCAATCTACTAATAAAAGTTTCAATCAATCAATCAAACATGATTGTGGCAGACATGTGATGACTTTTGCTACAATATAGACTGTCTAACCGCCTCAGTGGCCTAGTGATTAAAGTGTCCGCCCTGAGATCGGTAGGTGGGGAGTTCAAACCCCAGCCGAGTCATACCAAAGACTATCAAAAAAATGGGACCCATTGCCTCCCTGCTTAGCACTCAGCATCAAGGGTTGGAATTGAGGGTTAAATCACCATAAATGATTCCCGGGCGCGGCACCACTGCTGCTTACTGCTCCCCTCACTTCCCAGGGGGGTGATCAAGGCGATGGGTCAAATGCAGAGAACAAATTTCACTAAACCTAGCGTGTGTGTGACTATCATTGGTACTTTAACTTTACTTTAACTAAATTAATTTGTATTGGTGTTTTAAAACAAGACAGTAGCTGACATTTTGTTCATTATTTCTACTGTTTATATTTTGACATTGAATAGTTAGTTGAATCATTTTGAAACACAAACAACATGACTGCGAGATATTTGTCATTTCATGCTATAAATCACAAATGGCTATCCAGATAAAGGAAGTTCGCTAATAGAATATTGTTTGTACTCTATGATTATTACATTTGGAGCATTTAGAAGTGGATAGGGAGTCCAACAGACACACATTGGTTATAAAATCCAAGGCAGAATACACTAAAGCAGACACATGGAAGCTGCTCAGAAATGTTCAAACATTTTCATTAATATTGAATTGTCTGTCACAAAGAGATGTGCAACCCGAGTTTTATTCCTAATTGTTCAGTAAACGAGTGGCGACTGACTGGTTCATTAAGTTGTCTAGGAGATTTTACCCCAATTGCTTTAAGATTGGATGAAGAGGAAACACAAAGACGCCATTGTTAGCGATGTAGTACGCATATACTGTGCCACATGAACAAATAAGCAATTTACACAACAGTAAAATTGCCATACATATATACTGTATATACACAATACATCCAACAATTTAGTGTGACGAAAACAAGCCAGAAGCGGTAATAATGGAGTTTACATGAGCTTCTATTATTGTTTAACAACTCGGTGCTTTCCAAGTAGGAAATCTGATTTCGGGAAGCTTTCCAGTTGGGATTTCCGATCGGGAACTTGGGAACTCGGAAATTCAGACTGGAATGCAGCATGAAAACTTACAATAAAAACAGAAGAATAAAAACATATTCAAGCATTTAAGCCGGAACAATATGTAATGTTTAATTGTGTGTCTGTTTATGTATAAATTCCTAAATAAAACATGGTTAAAATATTTCAGTGTGTGTATAATTACTTTTTCAGCACAGTCAACAATAACATGTTGATAACAATAACTATAATGATACCATGTAATCTTTACATCCATCCATCTATCCATTTTCTACTGCTTGTCCCTTTTGGGGTAGCGGGGGGTGCTGGAGCCTATCTCAGCTGCATTTGGGCGGAAGGTGGTGTACACCATGGGTGTCAAACTCCGGCCCGCGGGCCAAATTTGGCCCGCCATGTAATTTAATTTGGCCCTTGAGGCAATATCAAATAAACATTAGAGATGGCCCGCCGGTATTATACAGTGGCTGTGCCGCTGTAACACCGCATTCACCGCTAATATTCATACTTGCCAACCCTCCCGATTTTCCCGGGAGACTTCCGATGTTCAGTGCCCCTCCCAGAAAATCTCCCTGGGCAACCATTCTCCTGAATAGCTCCCGATTTCCACCCGGACAACAATATCGGGGGCCGTGCCTTAAAGGCGCTGCCTTTAACGTTCTATAAAACCTGTCGTCACGTCCACTTATACTCCATACAAACAGCTTCATAATGTAAGCGGCTTATACATACTCAAAAGTAAATGCAATGCATACTTGGTCAACAGAGATACAGGTGACACTTGAGGGTGGCCGTATAAACAACTTTAACACTGTTACAAATATGTGCCACACTGTGAACCCACACCAAACAAGAATGACAAACACATTCCGGGAGAACATCCGTACCATAACACAACAGAACAAATACCCAGAAACCCTTGCAGCACTAACTATTCCGGGACACTACACGCTACCACCTAAAAGGTTAATTTGTTCAACCTTGGCCCGCGGCTTTGTTCAGTTTTAAATTTTGGCCCACACTGTATTTGAGTTTGACACCCCTGGTGTACACCCTGGACAAGTCGCTACCATCACAGTCATTGCATCCATATCATAAACTTATACACAAAATGAATCCTTCTTCTCCAATCTATTCATTCCTCTAGCAATGTTTGGGAACATAATGTCACTGTCCTACTTAGTTCAGACTTACATAAAGGAACCCGGTTGTGGAATTTGTCAGTTTGCATGAGAAAAAAAATGGACTGGTGTTTTGTGGGGGGTAGAAGCAACATGCAGTGTAAACTGTTTGTCAGATGTGTCGTCTGTTTGGTTTAATGCCCAAATAGTTCCCCCAGAGCATCCCCTGTTTGTTTACAAGGATGGACGGAGCCTGGACTCCAACCACCTGCATTCTCCAGTGGAAGTGATCCATTTTTTCCTGCCCTGCACAGTGTGGGAATATGCCAGGCCAGTTAGTTATTGAAGTCTCAAAAACGTGTCTAGTGTTTGCATTTGGAGGCTCCAACGCAGCATTGTTCCGTAAACAGTCCCAAACGACACAGTTTGTCTTTGTTTTCAGTAAAATGGCAACAGACACATTCATAAGCATCCTTTCCTCTTCCTTTTATGCGCTCTTACTTATTTATCCGAGGACTAGGCCGATAAAACAATATCATTATCTATCTGCCATTGACACACACTGTATACGTTTTTTTTATTTGGTTGGAAGAAACTGGAAAGAATGAAAATGGTTGTATGAACAAAGGCCCTTTCGGTCTGACGACCTAGCAAAACAATGGGAGGGACACACTAAACAGACAATTGCGTAACAATATCAACCATCGAGTTTGGTTGCGCCATCTTGCTGTCTCGCTGTGGATTCTCTGCATGGAGTGAGACGAAAAATATAAAAAGATTGCTGTAGCAAGCGGATACATTATAGATAAAACAGGAAAAGTAACTTCGACAGCATGCCATTTTTAAAAAAAAAGTTTATCAAACGGATCAAAGTCCTTCGCTGCGCTCATGTTTGCTTTTTAACATTCGTCTATTCCCTATTCAAATTTACGGAAACAACAGGTAGGAACTAAAGTGAAGGACTGTATGTATAAAATAAACTATAACAAATGTGTTAGTTTACAATAATGATTTCATACACTAATATTTACTGCATAACTAATTCATTTTTATACTCTAAAAATAATAACAGATCAAATGAAATGTTACACAGACCACGCCACTTTCTGGCAGCAAACCTGCAAAAAATTCTTCCCAGGTTTCTGTGTTAACATTTCTACACTTTGCACAATTTTACTACGCTTTATTAAGCATTTCTTATTTTTACACCTACATTTGAGGAGGTTATTGCTAAATGTTTGTGATTTTAGAATTGTGTTAACCTTGATTGAGTGTTTTCTATGGTTGTGTTGACATGTTCTGTATTTTTTTGCCTCAATAGCTGAGGAAGGTTGTATTTGAAATAAAAGTGTTTTTCTCCTGGTCCATATTTACCGTAGGTCATAAAAACATCAATAATTATCGATAGATCACCAGTTTTTTGCCCTAATTAATCCTACATTAAACCGGACTGCTCTTCTTTGCTGTTTGTTTTTAAATCTTTACATGGACTGGCACCTCAATATATCTCGGACCTTATCCAAATTTACATTCCTGCGCGCGCTCTGAGGTCCGAGAGCCAGTTCCAGCTTGTGGTGCCCAAGACCAGACTTTAGACCAGGGGAGACAGGGCCTTCTCTGTGGTCGGCCCTAAGCTCTGGAACACTCTGCCGCTCCATGTTCAAACTGCTTCCACAGTGGAGTGTTTTAAGTCTCGTCTTAAGACCCACTTTTATTCTTTGGCTTTTAACACTACGTGAGTTGTGTGGTCCTCTGTTCTCTGTTGTCCTCTGTGTTTTTTATACACTTTGATTTCTATTTTACTGTTTTAATTGATTTTACCCTTTAAAATAGTTTTTAATCATATTTGTTTTTATATTGTTTTTATTGGTTTTATATTATTTATTTTTTGTTTTTATTCAGTCATTGGTGGAGCATAATATATATATATATATATATATATATATATATATATATATAGTTTTTTTTTTATTTTATTTTTTTTATTTATTTATTTTTTTACAATTGTTTTTAACATGGCTGTGCAGCACTTTGGAAACGTTATTGTTGTTTAAATGTGCTATTTACATAAAGTGGATTGGATTGGATTGATTCTTTTAGAGTTTTTGTGGTTCTCGCAAAAAAAAGTTTGCAGACTTTGTGAGCAGGTGGTGTGACGGAAAAAAAAAAATAGCACTTCAAAAAAAGAAAAAAAGAAAATCTGGAAGTTATATAGCGAACAAAATGAGGAACATGGGCCCAAGCGGTGAAACAAACCAGCTGTGTTCTTGGACAGTGGGGCTGACGCTCAGAGCAGACTTCTATTACATTATAACCGTGGTTCGTCGAGGAGGTATGACGCAGAAACAACAAGAATTGTAAAGGGATGCGTTTGGGCTGACTCTTCGATTGGTATTCTACAAAACATACAGGCTTGCCAATCCCAACCGCGTCTATCGCCATGACTCAGGGATAACAAACTGGGAATGACGGGGGCTACCACCAGGAACTCACGGGGAGCCACATAAAGGTGATGGGGCTGTGGCCCGCGGAGAAGTCGAGGGCGGGAGGGAACACTGGAGCTGATGGAGTGGGCGGCCGCCGTGTGAAAAGCTTGTTATGTTTTGTATCGCCTACCAAGGCACACATTTTTTCCTCATGTTAGTACTTTTTGTAGCACGGGAGTAAAAAAAGACAAGCTTTTTATCATCCGGCATATTGATAAGAAGCCACTACCATAGGTTTGGCCACACCTTGCAAGATCTCTTTCAATCCCCCACCCCCCGGCTCCACGCCATATGCTTGCTATTTAGCCGTCTGTTGGCATAACACGCCTTGCTTTATGACTAAGGTTTAGAAGAAGTGATTAAGGCGTGTAGTCACCAGGGAAGCGTTAAGATAGGGTAATGATTATACGTTCGTACGGACAAACGCGGCAGATGACAGGCTGATCAAGTCCGCGATAAAGGAAATGCCGACTTGACGTCACACAATGGCGTCAGTGAGCTGTAAAAAAGGGCAGGTCATTGTGGAAACATTTATATTTGTATCTGAACAACGTTTTACACGAGGAATGGTCGTCTTTGTAGCATAGAATTACAACCATTTGTCAGGAAACGAGGTCGGCTATATATTTTTTTCTCTGCTATGTTGCTGACTCAACCTGTAAAAGCAGTTGCCCTCCTTTCTTGAGACGTGGTTATGTAAAAAAACAAAAACCATACACTAAAGCACAAGAATGAAATGGTCTATGAAAAAAATCTAAACCGTTAAGTCAGTGGTTCACAAATGAGGGTAAGCGTACCCCTGAGGGTACTTGAAGGTATGCCAAGGGGTACGTGAATTTTTTTTTTAAATATTCTAACAATAGCAAAAATTCAAAAATCCTTTATAAGTATATATTTATTGAATAATATAACAAAATATGAATTTAAGTTCATAAACTGTGAAAATAATTGCAACAATGTAATATTCAGTGTTGACTGCTAGATTTTTTTGTGGACATGTTCCATAAATATTGATGTTAAAGAGTTGTTTTTTTGTGAAGAAATGTTTAGAATTAAGTTCATGAATCCAGATGGATCTCTATTACAATCCCCAAAGAGGACACTCTAAGTTGATGATTACTTCTATGTGTAGAAATCTTTATTTATAATTGAATCACTTGTTTATTTTTCAACAAGTTTTTAGTTATTCTTATATCTTTTTTTCTAAATAGTTCAAGAAAGACCACTATGAGCAATAGTTTGCACTGTTATACAATTTAATAAATCAGAAACTGATGACATAGTGCTGTGTTTTACTTCTTATCTCTTTTTTTCAACCAAAAATGCTTTGCTCTGATTAGGGCGTACTTGAATTAAAAAAATGTTCACTGAAAAAAGGGCAACATGTCCAGGGTGTACCCCGCCTTCTGCCCGGTTGTAGCTGAGATAGGGGCCAGCGCCCCCCGCGGCCCCAAAAGGGAATAAGCGGTAGGAAATGGATGGATGGATGAAAAAAGGTTGAGAACCACTGCGTTAAGTTGACCTGGCACAGTTGAAAGCACATGTTAAAAGTTAAAGTACCAATGATTGTCACACTATGGACTGGACTCTCAAACTGTTAACTATATCCACTCGACAACCATTGTTAAAGATGAATTACCAACAATTGTCACACACACACACACTAGGTGTGGTGAAATTGGTCCTCTGCATTTGACCCATCCCCTTGTTCACCCCCTGGGAGGGGAGGGGAGCAGTGGGCAGAAGCGGTGCCGCGCCCGGGAATCATTTTTGGTGATTTAACCCCCAATTCCAACCCTTGATGCTGAGTGCCAAGCAGGGTGGTAAGGTTTTTATATTCTTTGGTATGACTCGGCCAAGGTTTGAACTCATAACCTACCGATCTCAGGGCCGTCACTCAAAACACTAGGTCACTGAGTAGGTTGCTTGTATCCAATGTTACTAATCAGTTTGTGTAGTTCTGATGATTCAGTAGGCAGGGGATTATTATGGCCCCATTCATTGCGGTTTACCTGACACAAGAAACGTGAGAGATTGGGGGATGCACTATCCACTTGAGCCGCCAGTTGGGAGTCGAGTGCAAATGTGTTTTGTGGCAATTCCAACTTTGACGACAAAGTCCCGTATGTAGCGTGGCGCTTTCCATCATTTTCAGCAGACTGCATTGCAAAATCATTAACCCCACTCATGCGACATCCACCCAGGAATGGGGCCGTATGAATCCCTTCCCTACGTGTGTGCATTGTGAGGCGAAGTAGGGCCATATATATGACTTCTGAGTAACAAACGGAAATATGGAATTGGCCAATAAAAACTAAATCAACATGGAATTTCACGAAAATTGACATAAATGTGACTGAAATGCTGTCATGTGTCGAGGTCCGCTCATTCGTCCAAGAAACACTCAACTGCCTCATCCCAACAAAACAATATTAAAAACACTTAAAACAGACTAAGTCTGCAAATTATATGTAAGCTAATGCTATCCATTAAAATCCATGGAATTGTCTTTAACATCCGCAACACAGAGTCGTCTTACTCTAAAACGTAGCAGCCGTCGAGCACCCTTAAGAAAAGCAGCACACTTTCAGCCTTCATAATGACAACATCCAATCTGACTGCGTAAACAAGAGAAAAAAGAAAACCTTACATCAGCACTTTGTGCCTAAAGTGCCACTAGAATGGAAAAACAAGTTGATTTAATAAGCTTAAATGTGTTTCATTGCATGCATCCTTTAAACCATATTTCCAATCCACTAAGTATGTGAAAATATTGTCTTTCATCCACCCATCCATGTTATACCGCTTATCCTGTCTTAACATCACAAAATGCCCCAATTTCAGACGGCCATGAATATTACGCTCAAGATATCTTTGTCAATTTCTGTTGATTCGGGTTACGATGACGTCACTATGCAAACGCTCATTTTCACTGTGGAGGGGGCATGGCCTGTGGGCCTGCCGCGGAACGGGGTGTTCAAGGACCAGCCTCAAAGACAGCGACAGGTGAGTGGATGGCCCAGGTGGGCATGGTTATCTAACCACCTGTTGCCTTTATTGAAAAGCAAAAGCCTTGCACTATTTTATGGAAATAAAACAATGTTGTACCCCTGATCCCGGCCCTTGTGGCAGTGTGTGGTGGTCCGAGGAACCCACTAGAGGGCAACCTCTACATTGACCAAATCAGCAAACTAGTAATACACAAAAGAAAGATTTGCTGACTATTACTCACAATCATTATGTAAGACAAGTATACGTTTTTCTTTTTTTATACATTCTAATTTGTAAATAAATAAATAAGTCCACTAACAATGTAGTCAACGGGGGCTTTCTATTCAGCCAGCCCACAAAACTCTAAATAACTACACCAAACCCACAACAATACTTTATTCACGTTTTTCCTGACCTGAATATTAACCAAATGTTAGCCATGTTGTGATTATAAGCGCTAACACAGACAAACTAGTTTTAGAGTCACAATCACAGCAAGCCAATGCAGCTGTGGCTTATGCTGCTGTATTGAACCAGCGATGTCCTGGTGCTCCCACATTATTCAATCAATCAATCAATCATCCATCCAATTTCTACCGCTTATTCCCTTTCGGGGTCGCGGGGGGCGCTGGCGCCTATCTCAGCTACAATCGGGCGGAAGGCAGGGTACACCCTGGACAAGTCGCCACCTCATCGCAGGGCCAACACAGATAGACAGACAACCAATCAATGTTTATTTATACAGCCCTAAATCACAAGTGTTTTAAAGGGCTGCACAAGCCACAACGACATCCTCGGTTCAGATCCCACATCAGGGCAAGGAAAAACTCAACCCAGTGGGATGACAATGAGAAACCTTGGAGAGGACTTGCGTCTTGGCTCATGAAAGTTATTCCAGATTATAAACCATGCTTCCATCCATCCATGTTCTACATCTTGTCCCTCTCTGGGATGCAGGTGTGCTGTCAACTTATCCCCGGGTGCATGTCTGTTTTTTTCTCTAAATTTGGCCCCCCGAGTCAAAATAATTGCCCAGGCCCGCTCTACTGGTTGCAGCGAGTAATGCACTCCATTTTCCCCCAAATTTTTGTAGGAACTCCCACCTTCATGTCACTGAACCCCACCCACTCTGCTGTCAGATCAACAACTTGATTGACCAAGGATGACACATGACCTAAGAGCATTAAAAGCATGCCGTCCTCCGTTTGACATCACAGTGCATGACAATCCAACAAAAGACTGCTAAAATTGGCCAAGTTCAATGACACGTCCCACATCAAGAGTAGGCTTTGCCGGTCCAAATAATGTTTGCACAGCTGCCAGGCAGCCACCACGATCTGCACACTCCGACACTGGCATAGGAAAAGTGCTGACACCAAAGCACAACTTATGTAACATAACTCTATTAGGCCGTGCTGTAACAATGTTGGCGGCGCCTCCTCGACCCGAAGGTTGCATACGTTGCGCGGGCGAGGAACCTTATAAGGGCTCTCGTGATGAATGGGTGGGCGTTCCAGTTACAACAAACAGCATTTTAATCAGATAAAGTGTGCAGTCTCCTGCTCCTCCATGCCTCCATGCATGACACCAAGGAGAGGCATGATCATCTGGAACATTCCTGTCTGCCGTTGAACCCTGACCTTCCAGAGCATGCAATACACTCCGCAGACAACAAACAAACATAAAATATGTGCTACAGCTAGAGATGTCCGATAATGGCTTTTTTGCCAATAATCGATATTGTCCAACTCTCAATTACCGATTCCGATATCAACCTATACCGATATATACAGTCGTGGAATTAACACATTATTATGCCTAATTTTGTTGTGATGCCCCGCTGGATGCATTAAACAATGTTTTCCAACATAAATCAACTTAAATTAAGGAAAAAAAAAAAAATGCCAATGCCCTGCGATGAGGTGGCGACTTGTCCAGGGTGTACCCTGCCTTCCGCCCGATTGTAGCTGAGATAGGCGCCAGCGCGCACCGTGGCCCCGAAAGGGAGTAAACGGTAGAAAATGGATGGATGGATGGAAAAAATGCCAACATGCCATATTTATTATTGAAGTCACTAAGTGCATTCTTTGTTTTAACATGCCTCAAAACAGCAGCTTGGAATTTGGGACATACTCTCCCCGAGAGCGCATGAGGAGGTTGAGGTGGGCCTTGTTTGGGGGGTGGTGTTGAGCTAGTCGGTAGCAGGGGGGTGAATATTGTAGGATCCAGGAAGAGTTAGTGCTGCAAGGAGGTTCTGGCCATTTGTTCTGTTGTGTTTCTGTGCAGATGTTCTCCCGAAATGAGTTTGTCCTTCTTGTTTGGTGTGGGGTCACTGATTGGCGCATATTTGTAAACAGTGCTAAAGTTGTTTATAGGGCCACCCTCAGTGTGACCTGTATGGCTGTTGACCAAGTATGCGTTGCATACACTTGTGTTTGTGAAAGGCCGTAGATATTATGTGACTGGGCCGGCACGCAAAGGCAGTGCCTTTCAGGTTTATTGGCACAGCGGCGTTTTAAAAAGTCATACATTTTACTTTTTGAAACAGATACCGATAATTTTGAAACTGATACCGATCATTTCCGATATTACATTTTAAAACATTTATCGGCCGATAATATCGGCAGTCCGATGTTATCGGACATCTGTATTGAGGAGTTAAAGAAATAGCCAGAGATGTTATTTGACTCTGCACCTATTATCGACCGGAGTGGTTATATGCTTTTTGTAGACTAAATTCTTGCATTAAGGTTTCTTGGCGCTCTGTACTTCTCCCTACGTCTGTGTACCACTTCGTACAGTGGCGTTTTAAAAAGTCATACATTTTACTTTGTGACACCGATACCGATCATTTCCGATATTACATTTTGAAGCATTTATCGGCCGATAATATCGGCAGCCCGATATCATTGGACATCTCTAGTTACAGCTACTATACGGCAAACCCCCCAGCACATAAACCTCTTAAGAAGCACAAAACTTCACAATGTCCCCTCCGACCTTAGACCACGTGAGCGTCTACAGGATTAAAGCTAAAAAATATTTTTCTTTGGCTTTTATGCCACACAGACAGGCGGCTATCAGTGACAGCAAGTGACGAGTATTAATATTCACACAACTAAAATGTTATGGTACTTTGTCTTGGCTACTCAGTACAATATGGTTGGAGCGACCAAAAGTTTGCAGTGATAATATTGAAAGGACATAATGTACCGTAAAATGAAAGTAACCTCTGAAATATTCCACATGCCTTTGTCAGTTATTTTATGATACACCAGCCTGAAAGAAGAAAGGATTTTGTTCCCCCTACCACGACTATAAATAGTATATTTGTCTGTAAAATGGTTGTAAGTACACCACTGCAAAACATCGTATCCTTAACATTTAAATAAACAAAAAAGACGAACAAAATAGAAATCAAGTTACAACAATGAATAACTTTATAAACATTTTTATTTTTGAGTCTGTAACACTAAATGTTTAAAGTGCATCAATTTACCTGAAATCAAGAATAATATCAATCATTTTAAATTATTAAAAAAAAAAAAAATTGAGCAAAATTAACCATTGGATACTGAAAAATTTAATTGAATAAACTCAATGAATAATTCATTAAAATTGATCAGAAGCACAATATATAAAACAGTGTAATCTTCAAAACAGAAAAATGTGTGCAGATTTTTTATTTATTTTATTTTTTACTTTTTGTAGCTTTAATCAACTTATCGCACCTTATTTTTACACTTGCTGACAGACACAGATGATGAACTCTTACTCATTATAAAACCTATTTTTCATTGTGGAAAATGTGACCCTGGACCAGATTAATTAACTCCTCGTTATTTTCCTATGGGGAAATACTGTACACTATGCGCTCTATTCTAGTGATTAGAAATGTTGCATCACACGGTTTGATTAAAGACCGAATAGAGGAGTCAAAGCTTAATGGAATGCTGGCCTTATTTTTGGGTTTACCTCTGACCCTGACAGTTTTGTTTTCTTTCTTTATTTGCCTCCCCCTGGAGAGGGATTAGCACCTTTGGCTGAACTGAAACTTGAGCTCCACTTGTCACATAAAGTGATAAAAATTATATTACATGGTGGCCTGTAAAATATATTTGTGTTTGGTATGTGCAATATGTGCCAGTGGGATGCCCCCTCAAAAAAATGTTTGTTTACTGAATGGAATGGCACTCTACTTTGCTGAAGCATCAATTAATTGTAAACTCGGCAAACATTTTGCCCTATTATAAAAAATTGTAGTTGTTTTGAGCATTGTAACTTGCAAAAGAGGATGCATTAGAGTCGACTTGCAAAGTTCTCTTGTGTTTTAGCACCTCGCTTCGCTGCTGCAAACCAAACTTTGTGGGATGCGCCTCTACGCTCTGCACGGGCTGTGACAATGACGGGTGGTTAACGTGGTGAGTCATATCTCGTTTGCGGGTCGATACGGTTAGGTACAAATTTCCATGATGCACATGCACACGGAATGGCATGGTGGTGGCACACTGATGGGGTTACAAAGGTACAAACATTTTAAATTTAGGATGGGTAACTGATAACATTTTTGGTGGCATGGAGAAGAGTACCAGTGATGGCAATGCAGGAACAATTTTCCACTTAACATTTACTATGTTATTAAAGCTCAAAACGATTGTGATGTTAATTTTTATTAGCCTGTTAATAGGGTTGTCCATCGTATGTTTGCATTAAACTAGCAGCATAAGACCCAACCTTAATCCTGTATGGTTGGATTGCTTTTTTTCCCAGTTTATACCAAACTATATGGTGGATTTCTATGGATGTAACAATATTTTAGATACCGCAGTGTTGTGGTTTCAAAATCCTCACATTAATGCAATAACTTATTTTTTGTGGCGGTTTTGCAATGGCCTGTCTGAAAATTAACAAAATCTCACAAAATTCTCTGATAGGTTAGGGTGTGAAACGTTGTAAAGGAGAGAAGAAGAAGAAGCATGCGGGGAAACTTTAGAGGATTTTTTTTTTCTGACATTTCCTGAAAATTTCATCAACATCTGTCCATAACTTTTTGAGTCATGTTGCTAAAAAACAGACAAAACTTGGGAAAAACATAACCTCTTTGCCGTAGGTAAAAAAAAAAAGTCATCGAACCTCTTTGGCGGAGGTAATAAAGTCTGCGTACTGCAAAGCGAAAGCACAAAAGCTTCATCTCGAGCATTTTTAAGTTGACAGTCTGTGGTACGGCACTCTGTGTGGAGGGAAAGCGCTGGGTGGAAGCCCGGACACTTGCAGTACAAGTAATATAAGAGGCTACTTGATAAACCATCTCCCGGAAAATATTTTTGAAGCCAGCGAGGCAAAACATCTAGTGAGGTGTTTACATTATTAATAGTTGACAGTTTACATTTCTGAGAAACAGCATATATATATATATATATATATATATATATATATATATATATATATATATATATATATATATATATATATATATATATATAATACATATATATAAAAATAAATAAAAGTCTACTGCAAAGGACACTGCTTCTCAGAAAGTAAAAGTTGAACATTATTACTTATTATTTTACACTTGGATGTGGATTTACATAGACAATTCAAAGAAACTCAAATGTAGTTTTTCTATATTTTTGTTTGAAACAGTGGACGTTCCCAAACAATTCTTTGCACTTATGAATATATGTTAGCAGTAATAAATATGATTGGAACATATGAGCATTGTGTCTATGTTCAATTATAGTAAATGTGTTTATCCGGAACATTCCTGCCACTTCCTTTTACACACTATGGCATTTTTACCAAGCCATTATTTTTGTACTATCCTTTATCTGCTTAATTTTCCAGTAACTTCATTGTAGAGACTATTAATAAACCATCTCAAGTTGGAAGTTTTCTCATTTCTGATTTAAAGAAATGTTTACCGATTTCGGTAAGCCCCGCCCATGATCAGCCGCCACAAACAGAAACCGGTTGTGGGAAACACCACTGTTAAAAATAGTCTATTTTTATAGCCATATTTTATTTTAATTTCAGTTTTATTTAATTGCAAATTTTAGCAGTTGCTTTACAGTGACAATTTGAAAAATGTTAAACAAAACATTTCCAACAAAAGTTTGACACTATGTGTACTAGGGTTGTACCGTATACCAGTATTGGTATAGTACCGGGATACTAATGAATCATATTCGGTACTATACCGCCTCTAAAAAAGTACCTGTAATAGAATGATAAATGACACAATATTACTGCATACGTCAGCAGAATAATTAGGAGTCTTTGTTTGTTTACCTAGTACTAAAACACAAGTTATCGAATATGTTCACTATTTTATTTAAAGACAAAATTGCAATAAGAAACATATGTTTAATGTACCGTAACTTTTTTTTTGTTAAAATAAAGTCAATATTGCCATTTTTTTGTGGTCCCTGTATTTGGAAAAGTATCGAAAAGAACCGAAAAGTATCGAAATACATTTCGGTACCGGTAACAAAAAAATGGTATCAGGTCAACACTAGTGTGTACTAATTTTCGCCTATGTTCCTATTGGCAAAAAATAATATGAGCACTGCTTATTTGAGTTAACCTGTTGACTTTTTTGACAGTTAATTATGTAACACAGCTCATAATTTAGAATAGAAGAGAATAGAATAGCATAGCATAGAATAGAATAGAATTGTACTTTATTGATCCCGAGAGGAAATTCAGGAATTTTTACATGTATAATTAATTTAATTTCAGTTGTATTTTGTTTTAATCTGACACCACCAAAGTAGTTGACTGAATGACAAGCGCCCCTGCAGGATGAAAACAGGTTGTGGAATAATTTTGCCTCAATTTATTGGCAGTGCGATTAATGATAAATGGGTTGTACTTGTATAGCGCTTTTCTACCTTCAAAGTACTCAAAGCGCTTTGACACTACTTCCACATTTACCCATTCACACACACATTCACACACTGATGGAGGGCGCGGCCATGCAAGGCGCTAACCAGCACCCATCAGGAGCAAGGGTGAATTGTCTTGCTCAAGGACACAACGGCCGTGACGAGGTTGGTACTAGGTGGGGATTGAACCAGGGAACCTCGGGTTGCGCACGACTACTCTCCCACTGCGCCACGCCGTCAATTCATACAATTCATTTGTTCATCCTCACGCAGGGTGACAGCATAAGGACAGAGTGTTACTTACTAATTAATTATGATTAATCAACAATCACTCAATTCATTCTTCACATATTGATTAATTATGTGTTGTGCCTGTCCGTCCCTAATCCAAACACCCCAAATTACTAAGAAAAAAATGAAATAAATGGAACCCACATATCTTAAAAGCCAGCTGACAACACTTGCGGTCTTCCCCTGGATTGAAGTAAGCCAAGAGGTTCCAAGCAAGCAGGGTCAGCAGCGAGGCAAGCCTCAATTCTGCACATTCATCAGTGAAGAGAAGAGAAAAAGGGGGGCAAGAGAGGACCAGGGGCTTTGGTGATGGAGGGGATTGCTTGCCGTGCTCATGTGCTGACAGCAGCCTTGGCGGCTGGGGGGGGTGTCAAGGATGAGATGCACGGAGTTAAAGTGTTGAGATTTGATCCTGTTAATTGAATAATTGCGGAGCGAAGACTTTGTCGCACAATGTCATGCGAAACAAAACAGTGAAGACGGCGTTAACGTTAGGAGGTGGTGTTCACAGCCAAGACTGGCAAGTCTACGTCTGGCAACATGAACAAACTCGCTGGAGGAAAGTTTGCACCTGAAGTCATTTAAAAAAAGGTTCAGTACAGCCACCTTGGGCCGCATGGTGGCTTAGCGCTAGTGTTTTTAATCATTCGTGAGCTGTGAGATATTGTCTGATGTGCCGTGGGAAATTATGCAACTTCACCTAATTGGTCCAAAACATATTTTTTTGCAAATCAATAATTAGAGATGTACGATAATGTCTTTTTTTGCCGATATTCCGCAATTGTCCAACTCTTAATTACCGATACCGATATATACAGCCGTGGAATTAACAAATCATTGTGCCTAATTTTGTTATGATGCCCCGCTGGATGCATTAAACAATGTAACAAGGTTTTCCAAAATAAATCAACTCAAGTTATGGAAAAAAAATGCCAACATGGCACTGCCATATTTATTATTGAAGTCACAAAGTGCATTATTTTTTTTGACATGCCTCAAAACAGCAGCTTGGAATTTGGGACAAGCATGAGGAGGTTGAGGTGGGCGGGGGGTGTATATTGTAACATCCCAATAGAGCCTGTGCTGCAAGAGGTTCTGGGTATTTGTTCTGTTGTGTTTATGTTGTGTTACGGTGCGGATGTTCTCCCAAAATGTGTTTTTGTCATTCTTGTTTGGTGTGAGTTCACAGCGTGGCGCATATTTGTAACAGTGTTAAAGTTGTTTATACGGCCACCCTCAGTATGACCTGTATGGCTGTTGGCCAAGTATGCATTGCATTCACTTTCAAAAGCCGTAGATTTTATGTGATTGGGCCGGCACGCGAAGGCAGTGCCTTTAAGGTTTATTGGCGCTCTGTACTACTACTTACGTCCGTGTACACAGCGGCATTTTAAAAAGCCATGAATTTTACTTTTTGAAACAGATACCGATCATTTTGAAACCGATAATTTCCGATATTACATTTTAAAGTATTTATCGGCCGATAATGTAGGCAGTCCGATATTATCGGATATCTCTATCAATAATTATTATCTACAAATAATGTGCTGTTCATTCGTGTCTGGGCTGTGTAGAGCTCGGTACGGTAACCACGTATGACTCCATGTCAGTAGGTGGCAGCAGGTAGTTAATTGCTTGGTAAAAGTCGTAATTGACCACAAGGTGCAGGGACAAAGGTGTGTGACGCTTAAACCAAAAATGAACAAAAGGGAAAGGAAAATTCAATAAAACTGAACTGGCTACAAAGTAAACAGATACAGAATGCTGGAGGACAGCAAAAACTTGCAGCGTGTGGAGCAGAGACAGCGTCCACAAAGTACATCCGTACATGACAAGGCAAGCAACAATGTCCACACAAAGATGTATAGCAACAACTTAAATAGCCTTGCTTGCTAACACAAAGCAGGTGCGGGGAATAGCACTGAAAGGAAGACATGAAACTGCGACAGGAAAACACCAAAATAACAGCGCAAGACTAGAACTAAAGCACTACACACAGCAAAAACACCAACAAACTCATAATAAGGCACGACGACCTGGTGGAATTTCATTTTTAACGTTTTCTGCTGGTGGTGTGCCTCTGTACTTTTAAATGAAGAAAATGTGCCTAGCCTTAAAAAAGGTTGAAAAACACTGACTTAGACGGTAGCATTACTGTAGATGACAACATGACTCACTCATTCATTGGCACCAATCCATTTGCAGACAAAAAAAAAACTGTCATAAATTGTTGTTCAAGTAATTCATTTTTTCAACAACGTTAACGTTTTCCAAATACTGCACCCTAGTTTCTTCAAGTAGTGATTCCTTCATTGATCGACCCCAATCTATTTGCACTAGAAAAGATCCCTTATAGTGTCAAATGTTCAAGTATTTGTAGTTTGTTTTTTGACAATGGCAACACTTTCTAATATACTGCACTTTAATGTATTCAAATAGATGACAGCATAATTAATTCACTCATCAACCCCATGATTCATTCACTAATCAACCCCAATCTATCTGCACAACAAAATTTTGCTTATGGTATTAAATATTGTTGTTCAAATAATTGCAATTGTTTAATGTTACAGTACAGTGCAATTTGTTTTTAAAGAGAAAACATGATTCATTCATTCACACATCAACCCCAATCTATTTGCACTGAAAATAAGATGCTTATTGTTTCAGATCTTGTGCAACTATCGCCTTCAATTAGATTGCTTTGTAGTTAAGTTCCACCATCAACAGTTGTAATGCTGACTTTTCCCATTGCCACATAGTGCACCCCGTTTTGAAAGAGACAACATGATTCATTCATTCCTTTTATCAACATTCACTGAAAAAAAATGCTTATTTTTTTCAGATCTTGTGTAATTAGATTGCTTTGTAGTTAAGTTCCACCACGACTACTTTTAATGCTAACCTTTCCCATTACGGTATAGTGCACCCTGTTTTGAACAAACACAATATGATTCATTCATTCATTCATTCATTTTATCAACCCCAATCTTATTTTCATTGCAAAAAAAATGCTTATTGTTTCAGATATTGTGCAACTATTGCCTTTAATTAGATTGCTTTGTAGTTAAGTTCCACCATTACTAGTTCTGATGCTAACCTTTCCCATTACAGAATCGTGCACCATGTTTTTCAAAGAGACAACATGATTCATTCATTCATTTCATCAACCCTAATCTATTTTTACCTAAAAAAAATGCTTATTGTTTCAAATCTTTGGCAACTATCGCCTTCAATTAGATCGCTTTGTAGCAAAGTTCCACCATCAAAAGTTACAATGCTGACTTTTCCCATTACAACATAGTGCACCCCGTTTTTAAAGAGAAAACATGATTCATTCATTCATTTTATCAACAATCACTGAAAAAAAAGCTTATTGTTTCAGATCTTGTTCAACTATCGCCTTCAATTAGATTGCTTTGTAGCCAAGTTCCACCATCAACAGTTCTAATGCTGACTTTTCCCATTACAACATAGTGCACCCCGTTTTGAAAGAGACAACATGAATCATTCATTCATTCTATCAACATTCACTGCAAAAAAATACTTATTGTTTCAGATCCTGTGCAACTATTGCTTTTAATTAAATTGCTTTGTAGTTCAGTTCCACCACAACTACTTTTAATGCTAACCTTTCCCATTACAGCATAGTGCACCCTGTTTCGAACAAACACAATGTGATTCATTCTTTCATTTTATCAACCCCAATCTTATTTTCACTGCAAAAAAATTCTTATTGTTTCAGATACTGTGCAACTATTGCCTTTAACTAGATTGCTTTGTAGCTAAGTTCCACCATCACTAGTTCTAAGGCTAACCATTCCCATTACAGTATCGTGCACCATGTTTTTAAAGAGACAAGATGATTCATTCATTCATTTCATCAACCCTAATCTATTTGGACTGCAAAAAAATGCTTATTGTTTCAGATCTTGGGCAACTATCGCCTTCAATTAGATTGATTTGTAGCCAAGTTCCACCATCAACAGTTATAATGCTGACTTTTCCCATTGCAACATAGTGCACCCCGTTTTGAAAGAGACAACATGATTCATTCATTCATTTTATCAACATTCACTGAAAAAAAATGCTTATTGTTTCAGATCTTGTGCAACTATTGCCTTTAATTAGATTGCTTTGTAGTTAAGTTCCACCATGACTACTTTTAATGCTAACCTTTCCCATTACAGTATAGTGCACCCTGTTTCGAACAAACACAACATGATTCATTCTTTCATTTTATCAACCCCAATCTTATTTTCACTGCAAAAAAATGCTTATTGTTTCAGATCTTGTGCAACTATTGCCTTTAACTAGATTGCTTTGTAGCTAAGTTCCACCATCACTAGTTCTGATGCTAACCTTTCCCATTACAGTATCGTGCACCATGTTTTTCAAATAGACAACATGATTCATTCATTCATTTCATCAACCCTAATCTATTTTTACCTAAAAAAAAATGCTTATTGTTTCAGATATTTGGCAACTATCGCCTTCAATTACATCGCTTTGTAGCAAAGTTCCACCATCAACAGTTATAATGCTGACTTTTCCCATTGCAACATAGTGCACCCCGTTTTTAAAGAGACAACATGATTCATTCATTCATTTTATCAACAATCACTGAAAAAAAAAGCTTATTGTTTCAGATCTTGTGCAACTATTGCCTTTAATTAGATTGCTTTGTAGTTAAGTTCCACCACGACTACTTTTAATGCTAACTTTTCCCATTACAGTATAGTGCACCCTGTTTCGAACAAACACAACATGATTCATTCATTCATTTTATCAACCCCAATCTTATTTTCACTGCAAAAAAATGCTTATTGTTTCAGATTTTGTGCAACTATTGCCTTTAACTAGATTGCTTTGTAGCTAAGTTCCACCATCACTAGTTCTGATGCTAACCTTTCCCATTACAGTATCGTGCACCATGTTTTAAAGAGACAATATGATTCATTCATTCATTGTATCAACATTCAATGAAAAAAATGCTTATTGTTTCAGATCTTGTGCAACTATCGCCTTCAATTAGATTGCTTTGTAGTTAAGTTCCACCATCAACAGTTCTAATGCTGACTTTTCCCATTACAACTTAGTGCACCCCGTTTTGAAAGAATCAACATGATTCATTTATTCATTTTATCAACATTCACTGAAAAAAATGCTTATTGTTTCATATCTTATGCAACTATTGCCTTTAATTAGATTGCTTTCTAGTTAAGTTCCACCATCACTAGTTCTAATGCTGACTTTTCCCATTATAATATTGTGCACCATGTTTATAAAGAGACAACATGATTCATTCATTCATTTTATCAACATTCACTGAAAAAAATGCTTATGTTTCAGATCCTGTGCAACTATTGCCTTTAATTACATTGCTTTGTAGTTAAGTTCCACCATGACTACTTTTAATGCTAACCTTTCCCATTACAGTATTGTGCACCGTGTTTTTAAAGAGACAACATGATTCATTCATTCATTTTATCAACCCCAATCTTATTTTCACTGCAAAAAAATGCTTATTGTTTCAGATCTTGTGCAACTATTGCCTTTAACTAGATTGCTTTGTAGCTAAGTTCCACCATCACTAATTGTGATGCTAACCTTTCCCATTACAGTATCGTGCACTATGTTTTTTAAAGAGACAACATGATTCATTCATTCATTCATCAACCCTAATCTATTTGCACTGCAAAAAAATGCTTATTGTTTCAGATCTTGGGCAACTATCGCCTTCAATTAGATTGCTTTGTAGCCAAGTTCCACCATCAACAAGTGTAATGCTGACTTTTCCCATTTCATCATAGTGCACCCCGTTTTGAAAGAGACAACAGGATTCATTCATTCATTTTATCAACATTCACTGAAAAAAAATGCTTGTTTCAGATCTTGTGCAAATATCGCCTGCAATTAGATTGCTTTGTAGTTCTAACGCTGACTTTTCCCATTACAGAATAGTGCACCTTGTTTTGAAAGAGACAACATGATTCATTCATTCATTTTATCAACATTCACTGAAAAAAAAAATGCTTATTGTTTCAGATCTTGTGCAACTACTGCCTTCAATTAGATTGCTTTGTAGCAAAGTTCCACCATCACTAGTTCTAAAGCTAACTTTACCCCAGTAGAATTTTTTTTAAAAGAGATGACCGCATGATTCATTCAGTCATCCCCATGTCAAACCTCGCTGTTCAAATGCAATCACACAGCATGCAAGTAGATGCATGACCACTCCTAATAACAGCAATGCCAACTTTTGCCACTACTGCAGATGGTTTGCTCTAAGCAGATGCCAGCGTGATTGCTTCATCCAGTCATAAAGCAGTTTCTCCTTTTCATTGCATCACAATCAAAGCCTGCGGCTGGATTGCCCCCCCCCCCCCCTCCCCTTATCAAGTGTTGTCCCACATTGAGCAACCGTTGACAGTGAAACGCGTCCACGGCGCGAGAACAACGTGGGTGTACTGTGAGCACTTGTAAGGACGTAAAAGTTGAAAAGGTCCACTCACCGTCCATCTTTTCCGCCTTTATGATTGTCAACGTCGGCTTCATATCGACAGCTGCCGTCATGATCATCAGAGCAGTGCGCCGCTTTCCAATCACTTCTTTCGGCTTCTTCTCCTCGGTCTCCCCTCGCTAAAAGTCGGCCGCAATTTCTGCTTTCTTTCTGTCACTTCCCAACTTGGCTTTTCTTCCCCTCTCGGCCGGCAGACACACACACACTCCCTCTTTTCCTCCTTTCTCACTCACACTCACTCACTCACTCACTCACTCCTTCCGTCCCTGGCCAGGGAGGGGGCGTTGCATTGACAGAGCGACTACAGCTGAGGGGGGCGGTGCTTGGCGGGGTTGGAAGGTAGGGGGTGGGGGTTGCGTGCCGGTTGATTCACAATTCAATTACGAGCGCACACACACACAAACACACACACACATGTTCAAAAAGCCCTAAAACGTCATCAGGCAGTTTACACCTTCCCGAAAATGATGTTAAAGATGTTTCATAGGGGTGTTAAAAAAAAAAAAAAGAAAGATATGGAAAAGTACTATTTCTCTTATATCAGTACAGATTGGTACCGGGCCGTAGAAGAATTTTTAATTAAAAAAAAAAAAATAAATATATATATATATAGACATGCACCTGGGGATAGGTTGATTGGCAACACTAAATTGGCCCTAGTGTGTGAATGTGAGTGTGAATGTTGTCTGTCTATTTGTGTTGGCCCTGCGATGAGGTGGCGACTTGTCCAGGGTGTACCCTGCCTTCCGCCCGATTGTAGCTGAGATAGGCGCCAGCGCCCCCCGCGACCCCGAAAGGGAATAAGCGGTAGAAAATGGATGGATGGATGGAAATAAATATATATATATATAGACATGCACCTGGGGATAGGTTGATTGGCAACACTAAATTGGCCCTAGTGTGTGAATGTGAGTGTGAATGTTGTCTGTCTATTTGTGTTGGCCCTGCGATGAGGTGGCGACTTGTCCAGGGTGTACCCCGCCTTCCGCCCGATTGTAGCTGAGATAGGCGCCAGCGCCCCCCGCGACCCCGAAAGGGAATAAGCGGAAGGAAATGGATGGATGGATGGATGGATATATATATATTTTTTTTAATTAAATCCATCCATCCATCCATCCATCCATCATCTTCCGCTTATCCGAGGTCGGGTCGCGGGGGCAACAGCCTAAGCAGGGAAACCCATACTTCCCTCTCCCCAGCGACTTCGTCTAGCTCTTCCCGGGGGATCCCGAGGCGTTCCCAGGCCAGCCGGGAGACATAGTCTTCCCAACGTGTCCTGGGTCTTCCCCGTGGCCTCCTACCGGTTGGACGTGCCCTAAACACCTCCCTAGGGAGGCGTTCGGGTGGCATCCTGACCAGATGCCCGAACCACCTCATCTGGCTCCTCTCGATGTGAAGGAGCAGTGGCTTTACTTTGAGCTCCTCCCGGATGGCAGAGCTTCTCACCCTATCTCTAAGGGAGAGCCCCGCCACCCGGCGGAGGAAACTCATTTCGGCCGCTTGTACCCGTGATCTTATCCTTTCGGTCATGACCCAAAGCTCATGACCATAGGTGAGGATGGGAACGTAGATCGACCGGTAAATTGAGAGCTTTGCCTTCCGGCTCAGCTCCTTCTTCACCACAACGGATCGGTACAACGTCCGCATTACTGAAGACGCCGCACCAATCCGCCTGTCGATCTCGCGATCCACTCTTCCCTCACTCGTGAACAAGACTCCTAGGTACTGGAACTCCTCCACTTGGGGCAGGGTCTCCTCCCCAACCCGGAGATGGCATTCCACCCTTTTCCGGGCGAGAACCATGGACTCGGACTTGGAGGTGCTGATTCTCATTCCGGTCGCTTCACACTCGGCTGCGAACCGATCCAGCGAGAGCTGAAGATCCCGGTCAGATGAAGCCATCAGGACCACATCATCTGCAAAAAGCAGAGACCTACTCCTGCGGTCACCAAACCGGAACTCCTCAACGCCTTGACTGCGCCTAGAAATTCTGTCCATAAAAGTTATGAACAGAATCGGTGACAAAGGATAGCCTTGGCGGAGTCCAACCCTCTTAATTAAATCAACATAAAAAACACAATATACACTTACAATTAGTGCACCAACCACTAAAACCTCCCTTTTTCATGACAAAGAAGAAAAAAAAAAAAAAAAAAGCCATGTCAAAATTGTGGGCCCGAGGGCCATTTGTGGCCCCCAGCTAATTTGTTAATGGCCTCCGGCCCATTCTAAAAAATACTATAATAAAAATGTAAAACAATAAAGCGGTCCGAAGAACCCCCTGGAAGGCAAATTCCACAATGCACTTTTTGTATTTTCAAACTTCTTCAGATCACAGTTCTACGTTTTTTAGATGTATAGGTGTTAAAATCAAGTGTACAAACACCCCAAAAAGTTACTTTTTCTTTGTGCATGGTATTTTTATAGCAACACTTTTAATCAGTGTGGATGTATATCAATACTTCCTGTCAGTATGTATTTGTGTAAGCTCACTCCTGAAAATCTGTGAAAACATGTGTTCCGTCTGTGTTACCAGAGCCAGTTTTTTGACAAATTCAACACAAAGTAGTCGGCCGTGTCAGGTCAGACTGACTTGGAATTTCTCACACAGCTCCGCAAGACACCCACTGTAACTTTAGGGGGCCTCGACCAATCGTCACCGAATTTGGTACACACTTTTAAAGGGACTAACGAGCACTCGTGTGTAAAGTTTAAGCAAAACTGGTTCTAAAACATGGCCGCAGTCAAGCAAAACTGGTGGGATTTAGCAACCAATTGCCCACAAGTCATTGTTTTTTTTTTGTCAAACGAATGTAAACCAAAGAAGATATTCGTATTACATGCATGATAGCATGTCTTACAGAGGATTTCAAACACAAACTAAAGGGGTGCCAAAAATTTAATCTCCTAAGTACGTTTATATAAGTTTACATCAGTGGCCTAGCGGTTAGTGTCCGCCTTAAAATCGGTAGGTCGTGAGTCATACCAAAGACTATAAAAATAGAACCCATTACCTCACTGCTTGACACTCGGCATCAAGCTTTTGGAATTGGGGGTTAAATTACCAAAAATGATTCCCGGGCGCGGCCCCCGCTGCTGCTCACTGCTCGAGTTGAGTTTATACCAAAAAGTTGTATTTTGGTTTCATCTGACCACATGACATTCTCCCAACCCTCTGCGGTATCATCAATGAATCCATTTTGGTATAAACTCAACTCGTCGTGTTTGGAGGAAGAAGAATACTGAGTTGCATCCCAAGAACACCATGCCTACTGTGAAGCATGGGGGTGGAAACATCATGCTTTGGGGGTGTTTTTTCTGCTAAGGGGACAGGATGATTGATCTGTGTTGAAGGGGAACATTATCACCAGATCTATGTAAGCGTCAATAAATACCTTGATGATGCAGAAAAAGACCATATATTTTTTTAACCGATTTCCGAACTCTAAATGGGTGAATTTTGGTGAATTAAACGCCTTTCTGTTTATGGCTCTTTTGGCGATGACGTCAGAACGTGACGTAACCGAGGTTTTCATTTTCAACACATTGCAAACACCGGGTCTCAGCTCTGTTATTTTTCGTTTTTTCGACTATTTTTTAGAACCTTGGAGACATCATGCCTCGTCGGCGTGTTGTCGGAGGGTGTAACAACAGTAACAGGGAGGGATTCAAGTTGCACCACTGGCCCGAAGATGCGAAAGTGGCAAGAAATCTGCCACCAGACCCCAGTGTATGTGCCGGAGTGTCTGCACATTTTACCGGCGATGACAGACATGGCACAGAGATGTATGGATAACCTGCAGATGCATTTGCAACGATAAAGTCAACGAAATCACAAAGGTGAGTTTTGTTGATGTTGTTGACTTATGTGCTAATCCGACATATTTGGTCGCGGCGTGACTGCCAGCTAATCGATGCTAACATGCTATTTACCGGCAGTGCTAAAGCAGACATGGCACAGAGATGTATGGATAACCTGCAGATGCATTTGCAACTATATTATATTTCCTTCCACCAACATTTAATGCGAAACAAACACTTACCAATCGACGGATTTAAGTTGCTCCAGTGTCACAAGATGCGAAAGTCCTGATCGTTTGGTCCGCACATTTTACCGGCGATGCTAACGCAGCTATTCGGCCATGCTATGGCTATGAATAGCGTCAATAGCTATTCGCTCAATAGCTTCAGTTTCTTCTGCAATACTTTCATACTCCAACCATTCGTTTCAAAACATGCGTAATCTGTTAAATCGCTTAAACCGCTGAAATCCGAGTCTGAATCCGAGCTAATGTCGCTATATCTTGCTGTGCTATTCACCATTGTTTGTTTACATTGGCAGCACTGTGTGACGTCACAGGGAAATGGATAGTGTCTTCACAGAGAGCGAGAAAAAGGCACTTTAAAGCTTTTTTAGGGATATTCCGGGACCGGTAAAATTTTGAAAAAAAATTCAAAAAATACAACAAGCCACTGGGAACTGATTTTTATTGTTTTTAACCCTTTTGAAATTGTGATAATGTTCCCCTTTAAGGAAAGAATGAATGGGGCCATGTATCGTGAGATTTTAAGCAACAACCTCCTTCCATCAGTGAGAGCTTTGAATGGTTGACCAAATACTTATAAGTTACAAATATCCATCCATTCATCCATCATCTTCCGCTTATACGAGGTCGGGTCGCGGGGGCAGCAGCCTAAGCAGGGAAGCCCAGACTTCCCTATCTCCAGCCACTTCGTCTAGCTCTTCCCAGGGGATCCCGAGGCGTTCCCAGGCCAGCCGGGAGAAATAGTCTTCCCAACGTGTCCTGGGTCTTCCCCGTGGCCTCCTACCAGCTGGACGTGCCCTAAATACCTCCCTATGGAGGCGTTCGGGTGGCATCCTGACCAGATGCCCGAACCACCTCATCTGGCTCCTCTCGATGTGGAGGAGCAGCGGCTTTACGTTGAGTTCCTCCCGGATGACAGAGCTTCTCACCCTATCTCTAAGGGAGAGCCCCGCCACCCGGCGGAGGAAACTCATTTCGGCCGCTTGTACCCGTGATCTTATCCTTTCGGTCATAACCCAAAGCTCATGACCATAGGTGAGGATGGGAACGTAGATCGACCGGTAAATTGAGAGCTTTGCCTTCCGGCTCAGCTCCTTCTTCACCACAACGGATTGATACAAAGTCCGCATTACTGAAGACGCCGCACCGATCCGCCTGTCGATCTCACGATCCACTCTTCCCCCACTCGTGAACAAGACTCCTAGGTACTTGAACTCCTCCACTTGGGGGAGGGTCTCCTCCCCAACCCGGAGATGGCACTCCACCCTTTTCCGGGCGAGAACCATGGACTCGGACTTGGAGGTGCTGATTCTCATTCCGGTCACTTCACACTCGGCTGCGAACCGATCCAGTGAGAGCTGAAGATCCCGGCCAGATGAAGCCATCAGGACTACATCATCTGCAAAAAGCAGAGACCTAATCCCGTGGCCACCAAACCGGATTTTACCGGAAATTACAAATAAATTCTTTAAAATTCCTACAACGTGAATTCCTGGATTTTTGCTCTCACAGTTGAAGTGTACCTATGATGAAAATTACAGACCTCTGTCATCATTTTAAGTGGGAGAACTTGCACAATCGGTGGCTGACTAAATACTTTTTTGCCCCATTGTACTTAAGATTTAAAATAGAAAAAGAAAAATACCTTTTTTTGGAATACGTTCACACATGTAAGTAGCCGAAATAAGTAATGATTCTTTTTTTTTTTTTTTGGCACTGATAATCCATTCTGAATCGAATCACACGTTGCAAGATTCCCATCTGTGACGTAGTCGTATGCAAACTGCAGACTTGGTGTCAGGGTGACTGTGCAAACATACCTGAGCCATACCTTCTTTTGTATGCCAATTGTGATGACTAATACTATAATTGCTGCATGATTAACAAGCACTACAGTAAACAACAGGAGTACGCAATCGTAAAGGTGCTAAAAGAAGAAATAAAGGTAATCAAATGAGGGGGAAAAAAATAAACGTTTTTTTTAGTATTTTTCTAGGAATACCAGCAGAAACGTGACTGGTGGTTGGTTTAAAGAGGAAAAAAAGACTTCTACTAATAACTGATACTGATCTCTCCGTGAATAATCAAAAAGTGTTCAAATTCTGGGTTGTTGTGTTGTTGTTGTCCTCTTGAGAAATGAGGAACAAAGATTCTTCCAGGAAATCTAGTTGCTAAAAAAAAAAAAAAAACCAAAAACTGAGGTTTGAGCCAAGCACGAGTATTCAGAAAGTGAAAGATCACAGGACGTAACGTCATTATCTCCGGACTGGAGGAACAATAACGTCCTCACAACAAGCGTCTTGTGCAGTGGACATCGTTGTTTTAAAACATTTCTAAAAAAAAAAAAAAAAAAAAAGAAAAAACACACACATGGGCTTCACGGTGGGAGAGGGGTTAGTGCGTCTGCCTCACAATACAAAGGTCCTGCAGTCCTGGGTTCAAATCCAGGCTCGGTCTCTTTCTGTGTGGAGTTTGCATGTTCTCCCCGTGAATGCGTGGGTTCCCTCCGGGTACTCCGGCTTCCTCCCACTTCCAAAGACATGCACCTGGGGATAGGTTGATTGGCAACACTAAATTGGCCCTATTGTGTGAATGTTGTCTATCTGTGTTGGCCCTGCGATGAGGTGGCGACTTGTCCAGGGTGTGCCCCGCCTTCCGCCCGATTGTAGCTGAGATAGGCGCCAGCGCCCCCCGCCACCCCAAAAGGGAATAAGCGGTAGGAAATGGATGGATGGAAAACACACACATGTCCACTGCAAAGGACGTTGGCTCTCGGGAGGTTTCCGGCAGTGTTTTTCAACCTTTTTTGAGACAAGGCACTTTTTTTTCCCATTTAAAAATACGGAGGCACATCACCAGCAGAAAACTTTTAAAAGATGAAACTCCACCAGGTCCTCCTCGTGCCTTATTTTGAGTTTGTTTGTGTTTTCCTGTGTGTAGTGCTTTAGTTCCTCTTATTTTGGTGTTTTCCTGTAGCAGTTTTATGTCTTCCTTTGAGAGCTATTCCCCGCACCTGTTTTGCGTTAGCAAGCAAGGCTATTGAAGTTGTTGCTATTCTTCTTTGTGGAGACATTGTTGATTGCAATGTCATGCACGGATGTACTTTGTGGATGCCGTCCGTCTGTGCTCCACACGCTGCAAGTTTTTGCTGTCGTCCAGCATTCTGTTTTTGTTTACTTTGAAACCAGTTCAGTTTTAATCTCGTTTTACATAGCCATCCCTATGCTTTATTGCCTTTTCCTTTTGTTCATTTTTGGCTTAAGCGTTACATACCTTTTTTTACCTGCACGATGTGGTCTGCATACTGGGATCACAGTTCTACAGCCAAGTTCTACACAGCACGGACACTAAGGAACGGCACAGTATTTGCAGATTATGATTATTCATTGGCACAAAAAATATTTTTGGGGACCAATTAGGTCAGGGGTCGGCAACTCTAGTGGCTCGCTGGAGCTTTTTCAAAAATATATGAAAAATGGAATGATGAGGGGGAAAAAAACATTTTTTCTTTTAATTTGGTTTCTGTAGGAGGACAAACATGACACGAACCTCCCTAATTGTTAGAAAGCACACTTTTTATACTAAACATGCTTCACTGATTCGAGTATTTGGCGAGCGCCGTTTTGTCCCACTAATTTTGGCGCGCCTTGAACTCACCCTAGTTTGTTTACATGCATAACTTTCTCTGACTTTCTAAGACGTGATTTATGCCACTTGTTGTTCTGTCTCATTTTGTCCACCAAACTTATAACGTTGTGCATGAATGTACAAAAGTGAGTTTTGTTGATGTTATTGATAAGTGGAGCGTGCTAATCAGACATATTTGGTCACTGCATGACTGTAAGCTAATCGATGCTAACATGCTATTTAGGCTATTTGCAGATTATAATTGTTCATTTGCAAAAAAAATATTTTTTGGGACCAATTAGGTCAGGGGTCGGCAACCCGCGGCTCTTTAGCGCCGCCCTAGTGGCTCGCTGGAGCTTTTTCAAAAATATATGAAAAATGGAATGATGAGGGGAAAAAAACATATTTTTTCTTTTAATGTGGTTTCTGTAGGAGGACAAACATGACACAAACCTTCCTAATTGTTATAAAGCACACTTTTTATATTAAACATGCTTCACTGATTCGAGTATTTGGCGAGCGCCGTTTTGTCCTGCTATTTTTGGCGCTCCTTGAACTCATCCTAGTTTGTTTACATGCATAACTTTCTTCGACTTTCTAAGACGTGATTTATGCCACTTCTTGTTCTGTCTCATTTTGTCCACCAAACTCATAATGTTGTGCATGAATGTACAAAGGTGTGTTTTGTTGATGTTATTAATATGTGGAGTGTGCTAATCAGACATATTTGGTCACTGCATGACTGTAAGCTAATCGATGCTAACATGCTATTTAGGCTATTTGCAGATTATAATTGTTCATTTGCAAAAAAAATATTTTTGGGGACCAATTAAGTCTTTAGCGCTGCCCTAGTGGCTCGCTGGAGCTTTTTCAAAAATATATGAAAAATGGAATGATGAGGGGAAAAAAACATATTTTTTCTTTTAATGTGGTTTCTGTAGGAGGACAAACATGACACGAACCTTCCTAGTTGTTATAAAGCACACTTTTTATATCAAACATGCTTCACTGATTCGAGTATTTGGCAAGCGCCGTTTTGTCCTACTAATTTTGGCGCTCCTTGAACTCACCCTAGTTCGTTTACATGCATAACTTTCTCCGACTTTCTAAGACGTGATTTATGCCACTTCTTGTTCTGTCTCATTTTGTCCACCAAACTTATAACGTTGCGCATGAATGTACAAAGGTGAGTTTTGTTGATGTTATTGATATGTGGCGTGTGCTAATCAGACATATTTGGTCACTGCATGACTGTAAGCTAATCGATGCTAACATGCTATTTAGGCTATTTGCAGATTATAATTATTCATTTGCAAAAAAAATATTTTTTGGGACCAATTAGGTCAGGGGTCGGCAACCCGCGGCTCTTTAGCGCCGCCCTAGTGGCTCGCTGGAGCTTTTTCAAAAATATATGAAAAATGGAATGATGAGGGGGAAAAAACATATTTTTACTTTTAATGTGGTTTCTGTAGGAGGACAAACATGACACGAACCTTCCTAGTTGTTATAAAGCACACTTTTTATATTAAACATGCTTCACTGATTCGAGTATTTGGCGAGCGCCATTTTGTCCTGCTAATTTTGGCGCTCCTTGAACACACCCTAGTTTGTTTACATGCATAACTTTCTCCGACTTTCTAAGACGTGATTTATGCCACTTCTTGTTCTGTCTCATTTTGTCCACCAAACTTATAACGTTGCGCATGAATGTACAAAGGTGAGTTTTGTTGATGTTATTGATATGTGGAGTGTGCTAATCAGACATATTTGGTCACCGCATGACTGTAAGCTAATCGATGCTAACATGCTATTTAGGCTATTTGCAGATTATAATTGTTCATTTGCAAAAAAAATATTTTTTGGGACCAATTAGGTCAGGGGTCGGCAACCCGCGGCTCTTTAGCGCCGCCCTAGTGGCTCGCTGGAGCTTTTTCAAAAATATATGAAAAATGGAATGATGAGGGGAAAAAAACATATTTTTTCTTTTAATGTGGTTTCTGTAGGAGGACAAACGTGACACGAACCTGCCTAATTGCTATAAAGCACACAGTTTATATTAAACATGCTTCACTGATCCGAGTATTTGGCAAGCGCCGTTTTGTCCTACTAATTTCGGCGCTCCTTGAACACACCCTAGTTTGTTTACATGCATAACTTTCTCCGACTTTCTAAGACGTGATTTATGCCACTTCTTGTTCTGACTCATTTTGTCCACCAAACTTATAACGTTGTGCATGAATGTACAAAGGTGAGTTTTGTTGATGTTATTGACTTATGCGGAGTGTGCTATTCAGACATATTTGGTCACTGCATGACTGTACGCTAATCGATGCTAACATGCTATTTAGGCTATTTGCAGATTATAATTGTTAATTTGCAAAAAAAAAAATTTTGGGGACCAATTAGGTCAGGGGTCGGCTAATCGATGCTAACATGCTATTTAGGCTAGCTATATGTATATATTGCATCACTATGCTTCATTTGTAGCTATATTTGAGCTCATTTAGTTTCCTTTCAATTTATATCTCATGACTCACTTATCTGTATGTAATATGGCTTTTAATTTTTTGCAGCTCCAGACAGATTTGTTTTTGTATTTTTGGTCCAATATGGCTCTTTCAACATTTTGGGTTGCTGACCCCTGAATTAGGTGAAGTTGCATCATTTCCCACGGCACACCAGACAATATCTAACGCAGGGGTAGGGAAGCAATGGCTCTAGAGCCAGATGTGGCTCTTTTGATGACTGCATCTGGCTCTCAGATAAATTTTAGCTGACATTGCTTAACACGATAATTATGAATGATTTCGCTGGTAATCAAAGTGCTAAAAATAACGTGCAAAATATAAAACATTCTAATGCATTTAAATCCATCCATACGTTTTCTACCGCACCTGTTCAAGAAGTCGCATTAATGGTAAGAAGTATTTTATGTCAGATAGGGGGGGGGATCGCAGCTTGCTGCAGGGTCATTCCCCCAGGAAGGCAGACGGACTACTCGGGACATGGCATTTAGGTAAAAACATGATTTAATTTAAACTAAAAAAAATATACAAACAAAAATCGCTAACAGCGGAGGCACAACTTGGGCTAAGGAACAAAGCTAATGCATAAACAGACTATGAACATAAATCAAACAAAACTTACTTGGCATGGCATGAAGCTCGAAACTATGGCAAGGCATGAAACAAGTCAACACAGAGCAAGAAAAGATCACATTGACGCCAGGGCGACTGACTGGCAAAGACGAGCTTAAACACTGCCTCTGATTAGTGCTCGGGAAGCAGGTGAGCGGGCATTTTGTCCACCAGAGACAGGTGGACAAAATGAGTAACCGAGGAAACCAGACAAGGGAGTGGAAAAAAAAAGGAACTTAAAGAGTCCAAAAGACAAACAGCACATGGCCAAACAAAAACATGATCAACAGACATGACATTTTATTTATTATTGGTTAGCTTCAGAATAACAATGTTATTAAAAAGAATAAAATACTTATCATACTCTAAAAATGTTGGTCTTACTTAAAAATGCACACACTTAGTTGTATTCAGTGTTAAAAAAAATATGATATGGCTCTCACTGAAATACATTTTTAAATATTTGGCTTTCATGGCTCTCTCAGCCAAAAAGTTTCCCGACCCCTGATCTAATGGCACACTAGTGTGCCGCGGCACAGTGGTTGAAAAACATTGGTTTACGGGAACATTCATATTGTTCCCATCCCACATGGTCGTCGTCGTCGAGCTAGTCTTAAAAGGCATCATGGCAAACGTCAATAGGGGCGAGCGGGCGCTGGTTGCTGGCGTGCATTCCTAAATGGAGATGGAGGCAGACGGACCGCCCTGGGGTATTGATCACGTATGGATCGTCAAAGCTGCGCTACTTCACCGCTTCCATTAGCCAGCCTGTGGATCAGGTTTCACTGGCCAGATAGGAGCCTCGTTTGGGAAAGGAGGAGGCTGTGGTCGGAGGAGGGACGCTCTGCCCTCTCACAGCGGGGTGGGGGCCCGGTGGTGGTGGGGGGTGCACGGCGGCACTTCATATCAGTCAGTCCGTCCTTCTGAGTGGACGTCTTTGTTTTCTGTTAATGAACTCCCTCGTAGCTGTTCTTAAAAGGAGCGGCCTGCATTCTTTGGAGCCTCGGGGCACCCATTAGAGTTTTTAATGGCGTGGCTGACTAATACCTGGGATGGTTCCACAGAATACTCTAGCAGCCTCTCTCTATAGCAGGGGTGTCCAAACTTTTTTTTCCCACTGAGGGCCGCACACTGAAAAATTAAAAGCGAGTGGGGGCCATTTTGATAATTTTTTTTATTTTAAAAACCAATATATCTATCGGACTATAAATCACAGTTTTTATCATAGTTTAGCCGGGGGTGCGACATATACTTCGGAGCGACTTATGTGTGAAATTATTAGCACATTACCGTAAAATATCAAATAATATTATTTATCTCTTTCGCGGAAGAGACCAAGAAAATGTCAGCAATCGTCACACACACGTCAACCAATAAGAATTCGGCGGGGGAGGGTCATGGCAGAAGTGCATTGTGGGTCATGGAATGCTAACTGCTAAATGATACTCCCGTAGCTATTAAAATGGATCATTTCATCGTTGGCGTTAACTTATAAAACTGAGAAGGGTTGAACAAAAATGGCACCAAAAAGGAAATCATGTACTGCAGATTACACAATATCAAATAATATTATTTATCTCATTCGCGGAAGAGACGAAGAAAATGTCAGCAATCGTCACACACACGTCAACCAATAAGAATTCGGCGGGGGAGGGTCATGGCAGAAGTGCATTGTGGGTCATGGAATGCTAACTGCTAAATGATACTGCCGTAGCTATTAAAATGGATCATTTCATCGTTGGCGGTAACTTATAAAACTGAGAAGGGTTGAACAAAAATGGCACCGAAAAGGAAATAATGTACTGCAGATTACACAATATCAGATAATATTATTTATCTCATTCGCGGAAGAGACCAAGAAAATGTCAACAATCGTCACACACACGTCAACCAATAAGAATTCGGTGGGGGAGGGTCATGGCAGAAGTGCATTGTGGGTCATGGAATGCTAACTGCTAAATGATACTGCCGTAGCTATTAAAATGGATCATTTCATCGTTGGCGGTAACTTATAAAACTGAGAAGGGTTGAACAAAAATGGCACCGAAAAGGAAATAATGTACTGCAGATTACACAATATCAGATAATATTATTTATCTCATTCGCGGAAGAGACCAAGAAAATGTCAACAATCGTCACACACACGTCAACCAATAAGAATTCGGTGGGGGAGGGTCATGGCAGAAGTGCATTGTGGGTCATGGAATGCTAACTGCTATATGCTATATGCTACTGCCGTAGCTATTAAAATGGATCATTTCATCGTTGGCGGTAACTTATAAAAAACTGAGAAGGGCTGAACAAAAATGGCACTGAAAAGGAAATCATGTACTGCAAATTACATAATATCAAATAATATTATTTATCTCATTCGCGGAAGAGACGAAGAAAATGTCAGCAATCGTCACACACACGTCAACCAATAAGAATTTGGCGGGGGAGGGTCGTGGCAAAAGTGCATTGTGGGTCATGGAATGCTAACTGCTAAATGATACTGCTGTAGCTATTAAAATGGACCATTTCATCGTTGGCGGTAACTTATAAAACTGAGAAGGGTTGAACAAAAATGGCACCGAAAAGGAAATAATGTACAGCAGATTACACAATATGAAATAATATTATTTATCTCATTCGCGGAAGAGACGAAGAAAATGTCAGCAATCGTCACACACACGTCAACCAATAAGAATTCGGCGGGGGAGGGTCATGGCAGAAGTGCATTGTGGGTCATGGAATGCTAACCGCTATATGCTATATGCTACTGCCGTAGCTATTAAAATGGATCATTTCGTCGTTGGCGGTAACTTCTAAAAACTGAAAAGGGCTGAAAAAAAAATGGACCGAAAAGGAAATCATGTACTGCAAATTACATAATATCAAATAATATTATTTATCTCATTCGCGGAAGAGACCAAGAAAATGTCAACAATCGTCACACACACGTCAACCAATAAGAATTCGGCGGGGGAGGGTCATGGCAGAAGTGCATTGTGGGTCATGGAATGCTAACTGCTAACTGCAATATGCTACTGCCGTAGCTATTCAAATGGATCATTTCATCGTTGGCGGTAACTTATAAAACTGAGAAGGGCTGAACAAAAATGGCAACGAAAAGGAAATCATGTACTGCAGATTACAAGCTGGACGTAGTGAAATATGCAGCAGAAAACGACGAGAGGGAAGAAGATTTCATCGGATTTATTGATTAGGAGTGACAGATTGTTTGGTAAACATATATCATGTTCTATATGTTATAGTTATTTGAATGACTCTTACCATAATATGTTACTTTAACATACCAGGCACCTTCTGTTGTGCACTATTCTTTATTTATTTTAAATTGCCTTTCAAATGTCTATTCTTGGTGTTAGATTTTTTCAAATAAATTTCCCACAAAAATGTGACTTACACTCCAGTGCGACTTGTATATGTTTTTTTTCCTTCTTTATTATGCATTTTCGGCTGATGCAATTTATACTCAGGAGCGATTTATAATCCGAAAAATATGGTACATGTATTAAAAAAAAAATACATTTAAGCCTCCACTCAGGCTTGATCCCGGGGACCCCAAAGGGTTTTGGTCAACAAAAATATTAAAAGTGTGTCATTATTCAGTTTTATTATTCAAGGTTTAAATCTCTAGAACAGGGGTCTGGAACATTTTTGGCTGAGAGAGCCATGAAAGACAAATATTTTAAAATGTATTTCCGTGAGAGCCATTGTGGAAAGGGGGAGCCGGCGAATGAGCAGCGGGGCAGGGCATGCTGGAGCCCGGCCCAAGATGGCGGCAAGGAGGCGGGGAATGCAAGCGAGCGGCGAAGCTGGGCGTGCCGGGAGAGACGCAGCAGTCGAGCTCAGGTGTGTGGATCACGCACCGGTGCACAATTAACATTTCTCCTCACGATGTGTAAAAGGGGAGAAGGAGGAGAGATCGGGGCAGAGGGAGGAGGAGAGCCCGCAGCAGTGCCTGCAGAGCAAGAGCGACAGAGAGAAGACGACGGCGGCTGAAAAGAAACCGGCCAAAGAGCAGTGGAGGAAGGCGCTGAAAAGTGACCTGACCTACACTGGGGTTTATTGCAAAATAAACGAGAGTCAAACCTGCAAAAGCAATGTCCTTCCTTGGTGGTCAGTGGAACCCGCACGACGACGGCAAGAGACTGTTACAGCCATATCATATTTTTTAACACTGAATTTTTTAAGTAAGACCAACATTTTTAAGAGTGTAATAAGTCTCTAATTATTTTTAATAACATTGATATTTATAGAACAGGTGCGGTAGAAAACAGATGGATGGATTAAAATGCATGAGAATGTTTTATATTTTGAACCTTATTCCTAACACCGTGATTACCAGCGGAATTATTCATTACTTATTGTGTTAACCAATGTCAGTTAAGATTTATCGGAGATCAACATTAGGTTTATCTGTCAGTATAACATTAGTGTGTGAATGTGAGGGTGAATGTTGTCTGTCTATCTGTGTTGGCCCTGCGATGAGCTGGCGACTTGTCCAGGGTGTACCCCGCCTTCCGCCCGATTGTAGCTGAGATAGGCGCCAGCACCCCCCGCGACCCCGAAAGGGAATAAGCGGTAGAAAATGGATGGATGGATAACATTTTTAAATATTCAAGTTGTATGCTCTTTTTGCCAAAGTAAAACCAAGTTTTTTTGATAGAAAAAACACAAAATATGCAATATTTTCACCCAATAAAATTTGTAAGTGGAATATTTGAGAGTATATAATAATTGGAGCCTTAAAAAGGCCAATAACTCATAACAGCATTGATTTTAATTCATTATTATTTTTTGAGCAATGAAACTTTAAATACAAAATACATAATAATACATATATAATAATTTTATATATTTATATATACTTATAATCACTCGCCTTACAGCAATTGATGATGTCTATTACCTGACACCTTCTATGTTAGCTACGTCTTTGTTTATAATGTCTATTTTCTGCTAGATTTACTCTCTATTTTATGCTTCAGCTGTCACATATACTGTAATATTGTACATGATAATTGTTATATATTGTATATATGATACAAACATATAGTATGATTTATCAGTATATATCCCATACTGTACATATATCATGTAAATAATATGTATATATGTTATATTTGATATTGCTTTTAGTGTATTTTATACCTGCATTTTATTACCATTCCATCTGTTCCATCATTTGTAACTGAGCTACTGTGTGGAACAGTTTGTCTAAGTCTAAAATCAAATCACACTAAAATTATTGGGGATCCAAAATGGTCCTACTCATTAAGGTGTTGAAAAATACATTATATATATATATATATTTTTTATTTTTTATTTTTTTTACTGTATACTTCTAACACAGCCCTGCGATGAGGTGGCGACTTGTCCAGGGTGTACGCCCCCTTCCACCCGACTGTAGCTGATATAGGCACCAGCGCCCCCCACGACCCCAAAGGGAATAAGCGGTAGAAAATGGATGGACTTTTAACACAATAATCTCAAGATCAACTTCAGATCTAGCCGTCAATTATACATTTTATTGTTGTTTATGTTTTTGTTTGTTTGTTTTAGGCCCTCCTTTAAAAAAAAAAAAGCTCAGTTTTTTCTATATGGCAAACACAAAATATGCAGCATTTTTCCCAAAAAATATCTCAAAGTGGAATATTGAATGTGACGTAATTGGAGCCTTGAATAGGTCAATAATGACATTGATTTTTATTCATTATTATTTTTTTAAAGAAAGAAACAGCCTGCATGGCAGCTTTGTGTTATTAGAGTAAACATTGCAACATCTTTGTTTTACATTTCACCTGTTTGCTCTTTTATACCACTTTTTGGTTTTCATTTTTTTTCTTTTTAAATTACCTGCGGGCTGAAAAAAAAACCTGGGGTCGCACTTTGGACACCCCTGCTCTACAGAAAGCATATATTAATTAAATACAGCCAGTTTACAACAGTCATTGGGTTTTCATTTAACTAACTCAAAACATGTGTATCTCAAATAAATTGAATTAAAATCAATTTAAATCGGTTCTCGCCCCCGTAAAAACAGCACAATTTTAACATGTAACATGTCTTTTAAAAATAAAAACAAACTTTTAGATCATAAATGATTGTATAAAAACAAGTAGTTTTATGAAGCAATGAACAGTATTTACCTTAGAGCAGGGGTGTCAAGCGTACAGCCCGAGGGCCGGATCAGACCCTTGAGCAGGTTTTATCCGGCCCCGTGGGATGAGTTTGCTAAGTATAAAAATTAACCTGAAATTTTCTGACTGAAGGAAACAGCTGTTCTAATTGTGTCCACTGGATGTCGCAATAGCAATTATTTGTATCTTTGTAGACAATGCTACATACGTACAAAACGTTAGTACATCAGTCAAGGAAAATGATGACCTAATGCCTTGTAATACTGGCACAGATTAGAAACACTATGTATCTAATGACGATGCTGATGTCAAATAAATCCTTCGAGAGATTTGGTTTCAAATCGCATAATCCAGGTGTGTTAGTCCGAATTTCGAAATCCATGGGTTGTAGGAGGCTTATTTACAGCCAAACTATTTGAGAAATCAGACTAATTTATTGCATGGACACGTGCTGAATGAAATGTGAACTACTTGGTATAATATACCGCTTTAGCGTCCCAAACAGTACCATCAAACAGTCACAAACTGTCCTAAACAGTACCATGAACCAGTCACAAACAATACCATCACACAGTATCATTAAACAGTCAAAAACAGTACCATCAGACACTCACAAACAGTACTACAATACAGTACGATCACACAGTCACGAACAGTACCATCATACAGTACCATTAAACAGTCACAAACCGTCCTAAACAGTACCATGTACCAGTCACAAACAATACAATTAAACAGTACCATCATACAGTATCATTAAACAGTCAAAAACAATACCATCATATACTAACAAACAGTACTATTATACAGTACCATCATACAGTCACAAACAGTACCATGATAGAGTACCATCAAACAGTCACAAACCGTCCTAAAAAGTACCATGAACCAGTCACAAACAGTACCATTAAACCGTACCATCAAACAGTCAAAAACAGTAACATCATACACTCACAAACAGTACTATAATACAGTACCATCATACAGTCACGAACAGTACCATCATACAGTACAATCAGTCACAAACAGTCCTAAACAGTACCATGAACCAGTCACAAACAGTACCATTAAACAGTACCATCATACAGTATCATTAAACAGTCGAAAACAGTACCATCATACACTAACAAACAGTACTCTAATACAGTACCATCATACAGTCACAAACAGTACCATCATACAGTCCTAAATAGTACCATCATACAGTATCATCAAACAGTACCATCACATACTCCTACACGGTACCATCAAACAGCACCATCATACAGTATCATCAAACAGTACCATCATACAGTACCATCAAATACTCCTACACGGTACCATCAAACAGTACCATCTTAGAATACCATCAAACAGTCACAAACAGCACTATCAAACAGTACCATCAAACAGCACCATCAAACAGCACCATCAAACAGTACCATCATACAGTACCATCAAATACTCCTACGGTACCATCAAACAGTCACAAACGGTACAATATAACACTACCATCAAACAGTGACAAACAGTACCATCAAACAATGCTATCATACAGTACCATCACACAGTATCATCAAACAGTACCATCTTACAATACCAACAAAAAAGTACCATCATAGAGTACCGTCAAACAGTCACAAACAGTACCATCATACAGTACAATTAAGCAGTACAATCAAACAGTACCATCAAACAGTCACAAAAAGTACAAACAGTACCATCATACAGTACAATAAAGCAGTACAATCAAACAGTACCATGAAACAGTGACAAACAGTACCATCAAACAGTCAAAAACGGTACAATATAACAGTACCATCAAACAGTGACAAACAGTACCATCAAACAGTGCTATCATACAGTACCATCATACGGAAACATCAAACAGTGCCATCAAACAGTACAATCAAACAGTACCATCACACAGTACCATCAAAGAGTCACAAACAGCACAATCAAACAGTACCACTATACAGTACCATTATACAGTACCATCATACAGTACCATCAAACAGTACCAACAAAAAAGTACCATCATAGAGTACCATCGAACAGTCACAAACAGTACCATCATACAGTACAATTAAGCAGTACAATCAAACAGTACCATCAAACAGTCAGAAACAGTACAATCAAACAGTACCATCATACAGTACAATAAAGCAGTACCATCAAACAGTCACAAACAGTACAATCATACAGTACCATGATACAGTACAATAAAGCAGTGACAAACAGTAGCATCAAACAGTGCTATCATACAATACCATCATCACTACCATGAATTGATTAACGTGGACCCTGACTTAAACAAGTTGAAAAACTTATTCGGGTGTTAGCATTTAGTGGTCAATTGTACAGAATATGTACTGTACTGTGCAATCTACTAATAAAAGTATCAATCAATCAATCATACGGTACCACCAAACAGTGCCATCAAACAGTACAATCAAACAGTACCACTAGACAGTTCCATTATACAGTACCATCATACAGTACCATCAAACAGTACCATCAAACAGTACATTCATAGAGTACCAAACAGTCACGAACAGTACAATCAAACAGTACCACTATACAGTATCATTATACAGTACCATCAAACAGTACCATCATACAGTACCGTCATACAGTACCATCAAACAGTCATGAACAGTACAATCAAACAGTACCATCAAACAGTACCATCAAACAGCACCATCAAACAGCACCATCATACAGTACCATCAAACAGTACCATCAAACAGCACCATCAAACAGCACCATCATACAGCACCATCAAACAGTACCATCAAACAGTTCCATCACACAGTCACACACAGTACCATCAAACAGTACCATCAAACAGTACTATAAAACAGTACCATCCAACAGTACCATCAAACAGTACCATCATACAGTACCATCAAACAGTACCATCAAACAGTACCATCAAACAGTACCATCATACAGCACCATCATACAGTACCATCATACAGTACCATCATACAGTACCATCAAACAGTCACAAACAGTACAATCAAACAGTACCATTATACAGTGCCATCAAACAGTACCATCAAACAGTACCATCAAACAGTACCATCAAACAGCACCATCAAACAGCACCATCATACAGCACCATCATACAGCACCATCATACAGCACCATCAAACAGTACCATCAAACAGTACCATCACACAGTCACACACAGTACCATCAAACAGTACTATAAAACAGTACCATCCAACAGTACCATCAAACAGTACCATCATACAGTACCATCATACAGTACCATTAAACAGTACCATCAAACAGTACCATCATACAGTACCGTCATACAGTACCATCAAACAGTCATGAACAGTACAATCAAACAGTACCATCAAACAGTACCATCAAACAGCACCATCAAACAGCACCATCATACAGTACCATCAAACAGTACCATCAAACAGCACCATCAAACAGCACCATCATACAGCACCATCAAACAGTACCATCAAACAGTACCATCACACAGTCACACACAGTACCATCATACAGTACCATCAAACAGTACTATAAAACAGTACCATCCAACAGTACCATCAAACAGTACCATCATACAGTACCATCAAACAGTACCATCAAACAGTACCCTCAAACAGTACCATCATACAGCACCATCATACAGTACCACCATACAGTCACAAACAGTACAATCAAACAGTACCACTATACAGTGCCATCAAACAGTACCATCAAACAGTACCATCAAACAGCACCATCAAACAGCACCATCATACAGCACCATCAAACAGTACCATCAAACAGTACCATCACACAGTCACACACAGTACCATCATACAGTACCATCAAACAGTACTATAAAACAGTACCATCCAACAGTACCATCAAACAGTACCATCATACAGTACCATTAAACAGTACCATCAAACAGTACCATCATACAGCACCATCAAACAGTACCATCATGCAGTACCATTAAACAGTACCATCATACAGTACCATCAAACAGTACCATCAAACAGTACCATCAAACAGTACCATAAAGCCGCATGGCTTCATGGCAGCAACAAGCCGTCTCTGACAGTTGGTGTTATGAAAGTTGTGTACGTGATAAATGTGAAGCTGGCTGTGACAAAACAAACGTTGCGGGAAGATGTTGCATCACTTCCTGCGTGGACCAAGCGATTGTTAATTGTCTTCCAGTCCTATAAATAACATGCAAAGTCAACTAGCGGTGCAAATGAGGCCAGAGGAACAAGTGAGATTAGATTTCAACGTCTTCACCTCCAAAAAGGCCGTTGCCATGGTTTTAACATTCAACTGGCTTATTGCAGCCGAGCGTGGCGAGCTGATGCAGCAATTTCCCCTGCTGGCTGGCACGTCTATGATGTCACGTAAAACACCTGCTCCTCTACTCACACTTTTATGGAAGCTTATTGAATTGGAGGCAGTGCTCACGGCTGACATTTTCAAATTCTTCTTTTTTTTTTTTTTTATGTGCGCTTCTTTTTTTTCCATCAATACCTTTTGAATGTAAGCTTATTACTTAGTCAAAATAAAAGTGCTTGATAATTTGCAGCATCTATTTTTTTGTACGATTGTTACTTATGTCCTGTTTATTATGTCTTGATTAGTGGTAACTGTCTTCTACTAAAAAGACAACGTTATTCTGTAAATGTTTGACCTAGTTCTTGAAAAAGTCAGATATTGTCATAAAATGATGTTATTCTAATTTGTTCGAAAAGTTTTATCTAAATATTATGTTTCCAATAAAATGGAAACTTAGTCCTGCAAATGTTTGACACTTTTAAAAGTAAAATGACTTAGTTTTACTTTTCCTTAATTATCTAAAAAAAAATAACAGTACAATGTTTTACTTAATTGCAGAAAATGTATGCCTTTTTTAAGTAAAATAATTAAATTATCCTTTATTTATTTATTTTACTCACATAAATATTTTTTAAGATATGTCCGGGAAAAATGTGAACTTTATTCTCGTAAAATCACAATGTTACATTGCACATTTTTTTTACCTTATTCTAAAAAAATCTGACTTTTTTTTCTTTGTATAATAACATTCTCAGTTAGTTTTTTAGTTTTAGTCCCATAAATTTAAAACTAAATACAACTTATTTTTCCTGTTTTTTTTTCAAAGTTTTTTAATTGTTGTAAAATAAATTAATAAAACCAACTTTTCTGTCGCTAAATTCTACTTTCTTCCACTATTTTTATTAGCTGATATTATTATTTAATCATGAATACATCAACGAGCTATTTTTTCCAAACTTTTTTCATCTGAAATAATCACATTGGCCTCTTTTTTAGACTTATAGATTCATCCTGCAATGGTCTGTAGTTACTCTTAAAAAAATGTTATTCTCATAAAAGTACAGTTTCATTCTTCAACATTTCAACTTTAGTCTAAAAAAAAATAAATATATATTTTTTTCCCTTGCAAAATGAAATAATTCTGTATTCTAGTTTTGCTTTATTCTCCCAAAAAAAATACAACTTTATTCTGCAAATTTACATTTTTGGGGGCAAATAATCAATCAATCAATCAATCAATGTTTATTTATATAGCCCTAAATCACCAGTGTCTCAAAGGGCTGCACAAGCCACGATGACATCCTCGGTTCAGATCCCACACCAGGGCAAGGAAAAACTCAACCCAGTGGGATGACAATGAGAAACCTTGGAGAGGACTGCAGATGTAGGTGACCCATGACATTATTTTCGCATTCTTATTGATTGATTGATTGATTTATAGAAACTTGTATTAGTAGATTGCACAGTACAGTACATATTCCATACAATTGACCACTAAATTGTAACACCCGAAAAAGTTTTTCAACTTGTTTAAGTTGGGGTCCACGTTAATCAATTCATTGACTTCATTCTAGTAAAAACATGACTTATTTTCGGTAAACCAAACTTTTTTTTCTCAAAGCTAATTGAATTTGAAGTGGCCATGCACACAATGGCCAACTTGACAGCATTAGAAGATTTATGCATGCTTTAGGGGAATTTTGCCTATAATTCACAATCCTCATTTTTCTTTTTTGTATGCATTCTAAATAGTAAAATGGTCAAAAGTCTGCTTAGTCTGCCACTTTGTTCTGCCTATAAAACCCTTAAAAAAAACATCCAAACGCCTCCATTAAGGTTTTATAAACACAATGTAAGTATATATGTAATGTAGTAACGGGCACATTTATAATAACATTTGATATATGGATTAGATTTATATCGCGCTTTTTCTATTATTAGATACTCAAAGCGCTCACAGAGAAGTGGGAACCCATCATTCATTCACACCTGGTGGTGGTAAGCTACATCTGTAGATGTAGCTTACCAGACTGACGGAAGCGTGGCTGCCAGTTTGCACCTACGGCCCCTCCGACCACCACCAATCATTCATTCACCAGTCTGAGCGGCACCGGGGGCAAGGGTGAAGTGTCCTGCCCAAGGACACTAGGGTAGCGATTTTGATGTCAATAGGTGGGAAGCGAACCTGCAACCCTCAGGTTTCTGGCACAGCCGCTCTACCTACTACGCCATGCCGCCAGTGCATTAATTTCAAAAATGCATCTCAACAGTTGCTTGTTTCTTTTCAACATCAGTGATTATTACTCATTGCAGACTTTATAAGAGGCAACAAACATAACAAAACATCCCTTACTGTACAATGTCTGCTGTCATTAGAATGCTGACAGCTGGAATGTTCGTATATTCCCTTTTAGATGAAGAATGACTCATAATCCTCACCAAAAAAAAGTGAGGTGGAGCCAAGCGTCTTTGGGCTGTCAAAGTGTAGAAACATGTCGGATTACGTCTTCATCCTTATACTATCCAGGTGAGGTGCATGATTTATGATTTTGAATAAAGTTTGACGAGCGAGGAAACAAGGGAGCAGCTGCTCAGTCGATCATGTCAACCTTGGCAAATAAGCTTGTGATCAAGTTGCCGCTATAGTCGGTCTGCGTTAGCATTATTAATAACAATATCACAAATACTTGATTAATATTCAAATCACAAAATGTAACTGGAGTATTGTTGACACTTTTAGAATGGTTATATATTGTGTTTTATGGCGAGAGTGTCATGTTCTGTGGTCTGGATTCTGTTCAGTTATGTTCTGTTTTGTTTTTGACTCCATTAATTCCTGTTTTTGCGCACCCTGGTTTGTTTTAGTTTCCATGACAACCATTAGTTTCACCTGCCTCACTTGTTTGAACTCACACACATGTTTTTAATCATCCATCCATTTCCTACCGCTTATTCCCTTCATGTCACTATTATTTAAGCCTCTCGTTGCCAGGTAGTCCACCTGGCAACATTACTCTAATGACATCATTCATCTCTTGCTTTGCCCATGTTGGATCGCTTGTGTTAATTTGGTCCTTGCCATAGTTCTCATCACCGTAAGTGTTTTTGTTTCATGTTCTTAGCTCTGCCTTTGTGTTAGTTTTGTTCCCTGCATTAAGTGTTGTGCCTCCACCGTGAGCACATTTTATTTGTAGCTTTTGAGTTCAAATTAAAATCATGTTTTTACCTTCACGTCCGTTTGCATTCTGGGAAAACAACCCTCGCAGCAAGCTGCGAAAGCCACGCAGCAAGTTGCACCAAAGTCCACGTTCTTACAGAGAGCTACCATTTACGGAGCCCCTAAAGCAGGGGTGCCCATTACGTCGATCGCGAGCTACCAGTTGACCGCGGGGGGTGTGTCAGTCGATCTCCAGCCAGGCTTTTAAAAAAAATTGACCTAAAAATTAGTGATCATCAATCTTCACCAAGACGTCACTTAAATGACATTCACGGTACCGGAGGGTCTTGTGAGATGACGCTGGCTGCTGCAAGATCATTATTATGAAAATATGACCGAGAGGAAGGCCAGAAACACTTTTTATTTCAACAGACTCTCGCGCCGTACCTTCCGTCAAAACTCTAAAGGCCGACTGCACATTTCCTATCTTCACAATAAAAGCCCTGCTTCATGCTGCCTGCGCTAACTAAATACAGAGTCTCGGAAAACTGGCGTGCACAAGCGATCCCTCAGAAAGCTGGCGTGCACATCACTTGTGCACGCCAGCTTTCCAAGACTCTTATTTAGTTAGCGCAGGCAGCATGAAGCGGGGCTTTTATTGTGAAGATAGGAAATGTGCAGTCGGCCTTTAGAGTTTTGACGGAAGGGACGGCGCGAAAGTCTGTTGAAATAAAAAGTGTTTCTCGCCTTCCTCTCTGTCATTTTTTCACAATAATGAACTGGCAGCAGCCAGCGTCATCTCACAAGACCCTCGGGTGCCGTGAATGTCAATCAAGCAAGCTACGGAATTTGCCGCCAATGTTTTTCTTGTAAAGTGTATGGAAGCTGGATGAATTAGATGCCAAAAACCAACCACTTTCATGTGGTATTGTACAGAAAGGACAACTTTTTTTCTCCTCCATTTGAAAATGTGGCCGTTATCATCATTACTGTCTGATTCTAATCAATGCAAGTCATCAGAATCAGGTAATACACCAACTTATATTCTTGTCTTTGTGAAAGAAAGACATCTATATGTGTTACACATGCTTGTATTATCATTAAACACATTTAACTTGTTTACAAAAATGTCTCTTTCATAAATAAATAAATATAAATGATATATATAAATGAGGTAGATCCCCTCGGGTTGGTCAATTGAAAAGTAGCTCGCCTGCAGAAAAAGTGTGGGCACCCCTGCCCTAAAGGGACATGGATGTGTTGCGAAATCTCGCACTACTCTTTGACAGATCTCGCAAACGTTTTTTTTTTTTTTACCTATTTCAGGGATTTTTTTTTTTTTTTTTTGTCATGAAAAAAGGGAGGTTTTTCGGGTTGGTGCACTAATTGTAAGTGTATCTTGTGTTTTTTTTATGTTGATTTAATAAAAAAAAAAAATTAATAAAAATAAAGAATTAAATTATTTTGCGGGCCGGTACCAATCGAGCCGCGGCCCGGTGGTTGGGGACCACTGATCTAAGTCACAGCAGACGAGGCACCAAGCAGTGTGGGGGGGGGGAGTGTTTCGACAGAGTGTCAGGGACAGAGGCTGATAGAGATTTTTACACCAAAGTTCTAAAACAAAGTGATATATCAGATGTATCAGATAGTAGGTGGGGTTCTTTTACCCCTCATTTTCATATTTCGCTGTTTTTGTTGCATTTTTGTTGCCTTTCGGTTGATTGTAAAATATGTCGATGGAGATGGAGGGTGACGTTCATAAGTTGTCAATATTCAGTGTTTTATCATTCATAGTTAATATTGTAAAGACCACATTCTTTATTTTCATGTACATTCTGGGTGTCTCATTCAGTAAAAAAAAAAAAAAATTCCATTCTGTCATACCATTTTTAGCATTCAATCAGACATTAATGTGAGGGGTTTGTTTGTATTAGTTTTCCTAAAAATAGATATACCGGCCCCCCAGACACATTTTTTTTCTCTAAATTTGGCTCCTCCAGTCAAAATAATTGCCCAAGCCTGCTTTAGGGGCTCGGTAACCATTGTATCCACTGTGAGCGGAATTGTATTTACATTTATTTATAAGATAGAATGCAATAAAAAAAGAACAACAACAACAACAATAAACATCTGACTTCATTAGGGGTGTGGGAAAAAAATCGTTTTTCTCACGTTGTGCGATTCAGAATCGATTCTCTTTTTATTTTTAAATAAATTTTCTTTTTCTTTATTCGTTTTTTATTATTATTTTTTTTTTATCAATCCAAAACAATACACAGCAATACCATAACAATGCAATCCAATTCCAAAACCAAACCTGACCCAGCAACACTCAGAACTGCAATAAACAGAGCCATTGAAAGGAGACACAAACACGACACAGAACAAACCAAAAGTAGTGAAACAAAAATTATTATTAACAACAGTATCAATATCAGTTATAATTTCAGCATAGCAGTGATTAAAAATCCCTCATTGACATTATCATTAAACATTTATAAAGTTAAAAAAAAGAACAATAGTGTCACAGTGGCTTACACTTGCATCGCATCTCATAAGCTTGACAACACACTGTGTCCAATATTTTCACAATGATAAAATTAGTCATATTTTTGGTTCGTTTAATAGTTAAAACAAATTTACATTATTGCAATCAGTTGATAAAACATTGTCCTTTACATTTATAAAAGCTTTTTACAAAAATCTACTACTCTGCTTGCATGTCAGCAGACTGGGGTAGATCCTGCTGAAATCCTATGTATTGAATGAATACAGAATCCTTTTAAATCGGGAAAAAAATCGTTTTTGAATCAAGAATCGTGTTGAATTGGAAAAAAAAAATCGATATTGAATCGAATCGTGGGACACCCAAAGATTCGCAGCCCGGGTCGTCATGTCTTTCACGATTGTGAACGATAAGCACAATTCCAAAAAAAAAAAAAACAAAAAAAAAAGTGCGTTTCCCTTTGGCTTTAAGTTAAAGTTTAAGAAGCGTATGCTTCCTTTTCTGTGTGGATATTTTTCCAATGTGAGGCGATGGCTGGGGCAAAATGAAAAATCAATGTGTGTGTGTGACAATGGGCGCAGTGTGTGAATAGACGGTGTTTAGCATGCAATCAATCAGTCACTCATTCTCAGGCCCAGATGGGTGACACACACACACACACACACACACACACACACACTTCCAGAGGGTGCAGACAGTGAACCAGTAAAACAGTAGGATCTTTGTGATGGCTGTCTAGTGGCTCAGTGGCAGCTCTACGAGTGCTTCATGTAGTCAGAAGGTGCCACAGGCTGCATGCCCCCCTGCTGAGATCTAAGGCTAAGCTGGCAGACCAGCAGCATATCTTAAAAGTCTGTTTATTTGTGTCTTGTGTGCATCTTTCCCTTGTGTCTCGCATTCCACACTCTGCCCAGTGTGTGTATGCGTGTGTGTGAGAGTCGTGCATAAGTGCAGTGGGAAAGCAGAGGAGCCCCCCCTGCAAAAAAAAAAAAAAAAGGCTTTTCTGAACAATTAGCTCCGCTAAAAAGGACATCTCTCCCTCCATTAGCGGCACCACGTGCCCCCCATCACTCCATTGTGCAGATAATTCAATTATCCCCACCCCCCCGCCGAGCCTTTCTGCCTCCCAGACCTCCCCCTCGCCTCGTCTTGCCCTCCCAGCCCGTAATGTTGCCGACATGCTCTCAGATAAAGCCGTGCTGCAGCAGCTGAGGGGAAAATGCGTCAGTCTAATTTGCTTGGCGGTGAATGAATGGATGAATGAATGAATGAATGTCAACGTCGGAGGGAGGAGTCATGCTCAACACAGGCCTTTTTTTTTTTTTTTTTTTTAAAACATCACACTTTTTATGCCTTTATATATATATATAAAGGTGCAAATCTTTGGGTATCCCACGATTCGATTCAATATCGATTCTTGGGGTCGCGATTCGATTATATATCGATTTTTTTCGATTCAACGCGATTCTCGATTCAAAAACGATATTTTTTCGATTCAAAACGATTCTGTATTCATTCAATACATAGGATTTCAGCAGGATCTACCCCAGTCTGCTGACATGCAAGCAGAGTAGTAGATGTAAAAAAAAAAGCTTTTATAATTGTAAAGGACAATGTTTTATCAACTGATTGCAATAATGTAAATTTGTTTGAACTATTAAATGAAACAAAAATATGACTTATTTTATCTTTGTGAAAACATTGGACACAGTGTGTTGTCAAGTTTATGAGATGCGATGCAAGCGTAAGCCACTGTGACACTATTGTTCTTTTTTATTATTTTTATAAATGTCTAATGATAATCTCAATGAGGGATTTTTAATCACTGCTATGCTGAAATTATGACTAATATTGATACTGTTGTTGATAATATTCATTTTTGTTTCACTACTTTTGGTTTGTTCTGTGTCGTGTTTGTGTCTTCTCTCAATTGGTCTGTTTATTGCAGTTCTGAGTGTTGCTGGGTCAGGTTTGGTTTTGGAATTGGATTGCATTGTTATGGTATTGTTGGATTGATTAAAAAAAATAATAATAATAATAATAATTTTAAAAAAACAATTAAAAAAAAAAAGAATCGATTCTGAATCGCACAACGTGAGAATCGCAATTCGTATGCGAATTGATTTTTTCCCACACCCCTAATATATATATATATATATATATATATATATATATATACATATACACATACATACATACATATATATATATATATATATATATATATATATATATATATATGAATGATGTCAAACTGTGGCACAGGATTCCATCTAGTGCAGGGGTATCAAACGTACGGCCCGAGGTTCCGTATCAGGCCCACGAACAGGTTTTATCCGGCCCGTGGGATGAACTATAAAAATTTAACTAAAATTTTATAATGAAAGAAACAGCTGATCTAAATGTGTCCACTGGATGTCGCAATAGCAATTATTTGTATTTTGTAGACAATTCCACATATGTACAAAATAAACCACATGATGTTAGTGCACCAATGAGCAAACTTCATAAATAACATCCTGTAATTTGATTTTGATATAATTGTTTTATATTGATAGATTGAAAATGAACACCGATGAGTTGACTGATGACCATTATCATATATTTTTTGCAGAAAACATAAATAACGACAAATAAAATATGTATACCATTGACGCAACAGATAATTGTAAAAAACAAAAAACAGAAACAAAACATTTTGATTTGTATTATTTCAAAATCAGCTTGTTCTATTTTTATACAATCTGAAGTTGTCTTTATTTTTGTCATGATCCGCTGCCTGGATCCTGTCTTATTCTGGTTTTGGTTCCGTTTTGTATCACATCTTGTTAGTGTTTGTCTTCCTTAGTTCCAGGTGGCACTTAGTGTTTGTTCCGTTTCCATAGTCAAGGATTAGTGTCACCTGCCTCTTGTTTTTTACGCGCACCTGCCTCATAATTACCACCTTTATTTAAGCCTGCCTTTTCTGTTGATTCACTCTCGCATTCTAGTTTCTGTTCCGTGCAACAGGTGACGACGCTGTTTCCCAATTGTGGTAAAGAACTGTTTCTTGTACTTGCTAGCTTCCGCGCTATGGTTCTTTTGTTTGTTCCCTGGCTCACATGATAGCGCTTTTAGTTCTTTCTAGCTCCCATGCTAGTTGTTCTATTTTTATACAATCTGAAGTTGTCTTTATTTTTGTCATGATCCGCTGCCTGGATCCTGTCTTATTCTGGTTTTGGTTCCATTTTGTATCACATCTTGTTAGTGTTTGTCTCCCTTAGTTCCTGGTGGCACTTCCTGTTTGTTCCGTTTCCATAGTCAAGGATTAGTGTCACCTGCCTCTTGTTTTTTACGCGCACCTGCCTCATAATTACCACCTTTATTTAAGCCTGCTTTTCTGTTGATTCACTCTCGCATTCTAGTTTCTGTTTCGTGCAACAGGTGACGACGCTGTTTCCCAATTGTGGTAAAGAACTGTTTTTTGTACTTGCTAGCTTCCGCACTATGGTTCTTTTGTTTGTTCCCTAGCTCAAATGCTAGCGCTTTTAGTTCTTTCTAGCTCCCATGCTAGTTGTTCTATTTTTATACAATCTGAGGTTGTCTTTATTTTTGTCATCATCCGCTGCCTGGATCCTGTCTTATTCTGGTTTTGGTTCCGTTTTGTATCACATCTTGTTAGTGTTTGTCCTTCTTAGTTCCTGGTTGCACTTCCTGTTTGTTCCGTTTCCATAGTCAAGGATTAGTGTCACCTGCCTCTTGTTTTTTACGCGCACCTGCCTCATAATTACCACCTTTATTTAAGCCTGCTTTTCTGTTGATTCACTCTCGCATTCTAGTTTCTGTTCCGTGCAACAGGTGACGACGCTGTTTCCCAATTGTGGTAAAGAACTGTTTCTTGTACTTGCTAGCTTCCGCGCTATGCTTCTTTTGTTTGTTCCCTAGCTCACATGCTAGCGCTTTTAGTTCTTTCTAGCTCCCGTGCTAGTTCTGTTTGTTTTACCTTTAGTGCCTTGTGCAAGATGTTCTGTTCTTAGTCTGGTTTGTAGTATAAATAAATCATAATTTCTTACCTTCACGCTGTGTCCAGTCTGACTGCATAATAGAGAGAACGAACCCGCACCACGATGCCAGCTAACCGTCACTATTTTTAAGTTATCGTGCTGTGATTTTACCAGTCCGGCCCACTTGAGAGTAGATTTTTCTCCATGTTGCCCTGTGTCTAAATTAAGTTTGACACCCATGGTTTAAGCAGAAAAAATCTATAGTTGTACCATGAATTGATTAACCTGGACCCCAAGTTGAAAAACGTATTCGGGTGTTACCATTTTGTACGGAATATGTACTGTACTGTGCAATCTACTAACAAAAATGTTCAATCACGACCACGGTGATAATCAGCTACGGAAGTGACCTTTCGCCATAATCGTGGGACCCCCTACTCTGGTTATTGTGGCCCTCAACAACCGCATTGTGTTCATGCCTTATAACACCTCCACAAACTACCGTATTTCCTTGAATTGCTGCAGGGCATATAGTATGCGCCTGCCTTGAATTACTGCAGGGTCAAACTCGCTTCCCAAAATAATTAGCGCATACTTAATATTACCGCCTGGTCATACTCGTGACGTCACGAGTGACACTTCCCCTGTCATCATTTTCAAAATGGAGGAGGCTGATTTCAATACCGGTAATTTGAAATTGCATAAAGGGAAGAAGATTAAGAGCTATTCAGTAGGATTTAAGGTCCAAGCTTACATCACACTCAAATTTTTACTGCATACCTTTGGTAAGTGCCGGAGTGAGAAGAGGTTTTAAAATAATTAGCGCATGCTTACTTTTACCGTATGCCTTTGGTAAGCGCAGGAGTGAGAAGAGGGTTTAAATTAATAAGCGCCCCGGCGGCAATTCAAGGAAATACGGTACTTCCAGTCGTGTGTAACTCTACTACTCCTCAACCCTTGCACACAAAAGAGTGAAAATGTGTCCCTACTGTGTTGCTATTATTAGTTTTCTAAAATACACACCACACGGTGGCGCTCCAATTGAACCCCACTGACCTGAATGCAGCTGAGATAGGCTCCAGCGACCCCAAAAGGGACAGGCAGTAGAAAATGGATGGATGGATGGATGGATGATTTGTCAAAACATCGTAGCGCTCCACGCTGCTCGCATGATGCCATTATTTCTTCCTTCATTGTGGTTTTCAGTACGACATGTTCGTCAGTGGTGAGCAATTAGTCATGTGTTTTATCCAAGAGGAACTGACAAACACTTCCTCCAAATAAACCACACAGAGATCTCGCAAAGGGAAGTCAACAACTTTGCCAAAAAGCTGACGGTGTCATGAAACGTCAACCCTAATAAGCCGTACACTTATTCATGTACATGACTTTTAATGTAGGTTTTTATTTCCATGGTTGTATTGATTGTTCACAATTATGTTAAAGTATTTAAATGTTTCTGTGGTTTTGTTATTAGTTTTTTTTTTTTTTTTTAAACAAGTAGTCTGGGAGAAATTACATTCCTCCCGCCTCATGTAAGAGAGCATGGTCTAGAGCTCTTTTTCCTGTAATATTATGCCTTGATTCTCTTATAAGCAGAATTTCCCTGATAAATTTGTAATTTTACATTTTTAAATGATGATTTTTATTTTTAATAATACAATTCTTCTCGAATACTGACTTTATTTTCATAAAATTGTGACTATTTTCCTCACACAATGACTACAAATGTCCGATAATATCGGACTGCCGACATTATCGGCCGATAAAAGGTTTAAAATGTAATATCGGAAATTATTGGTATCGGTTTCAAAAAGTAAAATTTGTGACTTTTTAAAACGCCGCTGTACGAAGTAGTACACGGACGTAGGGAGAAGTACAGAAAGCCAAAAAACCTTATAGGCACTGCCTATGCGTGCCGGCGCAATCACATAATACTTACGGCTTTTCACACACACACAAGTGAATGCAAGGCATACTTGATCAACAACCATACAGGTCACACTGAGGGTGGCCGTATAAACAACTTTAACACTGTTACAAATATGCGCCACACTGTGAACCCACACCAAACAAGAATGACAAACACATTTCGGGAGAACATCCGGACCGTAACACAACATACACACAACAGAACAAATACCCAGAACCCCTTGCAGCCCTAACTCTTCCGGGACGCTACAATATACACCCCCCCCCCCCCGCTACTACCCCACAACCCCTCAACCCCGCCCACCTCCTCATGCTCGTACAGGGAGAGCATGTCCCAAATTCCAAGATGCTGTTTTGAAGCATGGTAAAAAAAATAATGCACTTTGTGACTTCAATAATAAATATGGCAGTGCCATGTTGGCATTTTTTTCCATAACTTGAGTTGATTTATTTTGGAAAACCTTGTTATATTGTTTAATGCATCCACCGGAGCATCACAAGAAAATGAGGCATAATAATGTGTTAATTCCACGGCTGGATATATCGGTATCGGTTCATATCAGAATTGCTAATTAAGAGTTGGACAATATCGGAATATCGGCAAAAAAGCCTTTATCGGACATCTCTAACAATGACCATATTTATTGTATATTTTTAGGATAGGACAGGATAGTATATACCAATATTTATCCCACAATGTGGAAATTATATTGGTGCAGAGCAGGTTTTTACATACAGTAAAAGAAGCAAAGCGTGATGAAAAACAAACAAAAATAAATAAGTACTACACATTGCTCACAAATACTATAAATAACTATAAATAGAAGATAACAAAAAAACATTATGACATTACTGATGTCAACTTGGTCAACACCCCTTCTGTCGGCCACCTTCTAAGTATTGTTTAGTGGGCAGCCTATGATGGAGTCGGCTCTCTTAATCACTTTATTAAAATCTGTTCCTGTCTCTGACCGTGCTGCCCAGCAACAGACGGCATAGAACATTGCAGAAGTTACCACTGTGTCGTAAAAAGTGCGCAGTAATGACCCGCACACCCCCAAAGGACCCCGATCTCCTCAAGAGGTGACTTTGACCATTTGTGTACTCGGCGTTTTAATTGTGAGTCCAGTCCAGTTTCTTGTTGAGGTGAACACCCAGGTATTTAAATGAGTCCACTATTTTTACATCGGATTTTTGTGAAATTATTTTTTTTTATTGTAAAATTTGGATTTAAATTTACATTTTAATTTATTCTTCTAATTCATTTAATTCTTTAAAGTTTATTTTTACAAATGTTGTGGATGAAATAATGACATTAATTTTGCAAATATATTCCACTGGCAAAATTAATTGTGGCTTGTTACTAATTTTACATTTTATGATGACGACTTAATGCTTGTATATGAATAAAAAAACAAAAAATATTCCAAATGAGTACTTGCAAACATCCAAACTTTATTTTCCCTTAATTGTTGTCAAAATTAATTCATCTGATTAAATGATTCTTATAAAATGGTGATTGTTACAATAGTAGTTGAAACAATCATCACATTTTTCTTGCTGAAGTCTTTCAATATTCCGTCAAAATGAATTATGACTCAGCAAGTTTGTTCTCATTAAATCACATCTTTTTTTATTTGAAAATTGTTTTTATTGCAATTTTAAGAATGTATTTTTGCAAACAGTTGTTTTTTTTTCTTCGAGAAAAAGGCAACATTTTCTCTCAAATATTATTACTTAAATCTTGCAAAATAATTTTTGAAAAAGGTGTCTAATATTCCATCAAAATCAATTGTGACTTGGCAAGTTTGTTTTCAATAAATTAAAACTTATTACATTTGAAAATGATGCCTTTCTATTTGCACATTTAAAACATTCTAGCTTTTTACTGAGATTTGTATCTATTTCTTTCACTTTTTAAAATTATTTTTTATCTTATTTTTATAAGAATTAAATTGTAAATCTTGTAAAATGTTGATTTAATCTAGGAATTTTTCCTTCATTTTAAAATGGTGACTTGTTCTTGTTTAATTTTACTGTCACATTTTCTTGCTAAAGCATTTCAATAATCCATCCATCCATCCATTATTCTACCGCTTATTCCCTTTTGGGTTCGCGGGGGGCGCTGGCGCCTATCTCAGCTACAATCGGGCGGAAGGCGGGGTACACCCTGGACAAGTCGCCACCTCATCGCATTTCAATAATCCATCAACAGGAATTATGATTTAGCAAGTTTGGTCATCAAAAATTTAAAAATATTGTTTATTTATTGCAATTTTAGGAATGTATTTTTGCAAACAGTTGTTTTTTGGGGGGGAGAAAATAGCAACATTTTCTCTCAAATATTATTACTTAAATCTTGCAAAATAATTTTTGAAAAAGGTGTATAATATTCCGTCAAAATTAATTGTGACTTGGCAAGTTTGTTTTCAATAAATTAAAACATATTAAATTTGAAAATGACAAACTTAAAACATTCCAGTCTTTTCCTGAGATTTTTTAACTATTTCTTACACTTTTTAAAATTATTTTTGATCCTATTTTTTCAAATTCAAATTCTTGTAAAGTTTTGATTTAATCCTGAATTTTTTTTCTTGATCTTTAAATGGTGACTTCGTTTTGTAGAATTTTACCGTCACACAATCACATTTTCTTGCTAAAGCATTCCAAT
>NC_084628.1:10644186-10666686 GCF_033978795.1 Nerophis ophidion | reverse complement strand
TTCACATTTTTTCAGGGTTTTTTCTATTTTTTTTATTCCGATTAATTTACAACTTATTTACAATAGCTACAACTTTATCAGATTTGAAAAATAAAAATGAAAATTCTAAATTGACTTTATTTTTTTTAAAAAATAAAATTATAATTTAAGACTTTGTTTTCAGATATAGGAAGATGACAAAATTTTAGCAAATAATCTGAAAAACTATTCTCTTTTTTAAACTAAAATGTCTGTCCAAAAGTTATCACTTCATGCTCAACATTTTTTTTTTCCAAAAATTGCCAGAAAATTATTTTTTTCTTATAAAATAGTGACATTTTCATATTTTTTCAGGGTTTTTTCTATTTTTTTTATCCCGATTAATTTACAACTTATTTACAATAGCTACAACTTTATCAGATTTGAAAAATAAAGATGAAAATTCTAAATTGACTTTATTCTTTTTTTTAAATAAAATTATGATTTAAGACTTTGTTTTAAGATATACGAAGATGACAATATTTTAGCAAATAATCTGAAAAACAATTCTCTTTTTTTAAACTTAATCATCTGTCCAAAAGTTATCACTTCATGCTCAACATTTTTTTTTTCCAAAAATTGCCAGAAAATTATTTTTTTCTTATAAAATAGTTACATTTTCATATTTTTTCAGGGTTTTTTCTATTTTTTTAATTCCGATTAATTTACAACTTATTTACAATAGCTACAACTTTATCAGATTTGAAAAATAAAAATGAAAATTCTAAATTGACTTTATTCTTTTTTTTAAATAAAATTATGATTTAAGACTTTGTTTTAAGATATACGAAGATGACAATATTTTAGCAAATAATCTGAAAAACAATTCTCTTTTTTTAAACTTAATCATCTGTCCAAAAGTTATCACTTCATGCTCAACATTTTTTTTCCAAAAATTGCCAGAAAATTATTTTTTTCTTATAAAATAGTGACATTTTCATATTTTTTCAGGGTTTTTTCTTTTTTTTTTATTCCGATTAATTTACAACTTATTTACAATAGCTACAACTTTATCAGATTTGAAAAATTAAAATTAAAATTCTAAATTGACTTTATTCTTTTTTTTTACATAAAATTATAATTTAAGACTTTGTTTAAGATATAGGAAGACGACAATATTTTAGCAAATAATCTGAAAAACAATTCTCTTTTTTTAAACTTAATTGTCCGTCCAAAAGTTATCACTTCATGCTCAACATTTTTTTTTCCAAAAAATTGCCAGAAAATTAAAATTTTTCCTCACAAATTAGTGACATTTCATATTTTTTCAGGGGTTTTTCTGTTTGTTTTTATTCCTATTAATTTACAACTTTTTTAGAATAGCTACAACTTTATCAGATTTGAAAAATAAAAATTCTAAATTTACTTTATTCTTTTTTTTAAATAAAATTATAATTTAAGACTTTGTTTTAAGATATAGGAAGATGACAATATTTTAGCAAATAATCTGAAAAACAATTTTCTTTTTTTAAACTTAATCAATCGTCTGTCCAAAAGTTATCACTTCATGCTCAACATTTTTTTTTCCAAAAAATTGCCAGAAAATTAAAATTTTTCCTCACAAATTAGTGACATTTCATATTTTTTCAGGGTTTTTTCTGTTTGTTTTTATTCCGATTAATTTACAACTTATTTACAATAGCTACAACTTTATCAGATTTGAAAAATAAAAATGAAAATTCTAAATTGACTTTATTCTTTTTTTTTAAATAAAATTATGATTTAAGACTTTGTTTTAAGATATAGGAAGATGACAATATTTTAGCAAATAATCTGAAAAACAATTCTCTTTTTTTAAACTTAATCGTCTGTCCAAAAGTTATCACTTCATGCTCAACATTTTTTTTTCCAAAAAATTGCCAGAAAATTAAAATTTTTCCTCACAAATTAGTGACATTTCATATTTTTTCAGGGGTTTTTCTGTTTGTTTTTATTCCTATTAATTTACAACTTTTTTAGAATAGCTACAACTTTATCAGATTTGAAAAATAAAAATTCTAAATTTACTTTATTCTTTTTTTTAAATAAAATTATAATTTAAGACTTTGTTTTAAGATATAGGAAGATGACAATATTTTAGCAAATAATCTGAAAAACAATTCTCTTTTTTTAAACTTAATCGTCTGTCCAAAAGTTATCACTTCATGCTCAACATTTTTTTTTTCCAAAAATTGCCAGAAAATTTTTTTTTTCTTATAAAATAGTTACATTTTCATATTTTTTCAGGGTTTTTTCTATTTTTTTTTTATTCCGATTAATTTACAACTTATTTACAATAGCTACAACTTTATCAGATTTGAAAAATAAAAATGAAAATTCTAAATTGACTTTATTCTTTTTTTTAAATAAAATTATGATTTAAGACTTTGTTTTAAGATATACGAAGATGACAATATTTTAGCAAATAATCTGAAAAACAATTCTCTTTTTTTAAACTTAATCGTCTGTCCAAAAGTTATCACTTCATGCTCAACATTTTTTTTTCCCAAAAATTGCCAGAAAATAATTTTTTTCTTATAAAATAGTGACATTTTCATATTTTTTTCAGGGTTTTTTCTATTTTTTTTATTCCGATTAATTTACAACTTATTTACAATAGCTACAACTTTATCAGATTTGAAAAATAAAAATGAAAATTCTAAATTGACTTTATTCTTTTTTTTAAATAAAATTATAATTTAAGACTTTGTTTTAAGATATAGGAAGATGACAATATTTTAGCAAATAATCTGAAAAACAATTCTCTTTTTTTAAACTTAATCGTCTGTCCAAAAGTTATCACTTCATCACTTCATGCTCAACATTTTTTTTTCCAAAAAATTGCCAGAAAATTAAAATTTTTCCTCACAAATTAGTGACATTTCATATTTTTTCAGGGTTTTTTCTGTTTGTTTTTATTCCGATTAATTTACAACTGATTTACAATAGCTACAACTTTATCAGATTTGAAAAATAAAAATGAAAATTCTAAATTGACTTTATTCTTTTTTTTTTAAATAAAATTATGATTTAAGACTTTGTTTTAAGATATAGGAAGATGACAATATTTTAGCAAATAATCTGAAAAACAATTCTCTTTTTTTAAACTTAATCGTCTGTCCAAAAGTTATCACTTCATGTTCAACATTTTTTTTTCCAAAAAATTGCCAGAAAATAAAAATTTTTCCTCACAAATTAGTGACATTTCATATTTTTTCAGGGTTTTTTCTGTTTGTTTTTATTCCGATTAATTTACAACTTTTTTAGAATAGCTACAACTTTATCAGATTCAAAAAATATAAAAATTTGAAATTTACTTTATTCTTTTTTTAAATAAAATTAAAATTTAAGACTTTGTTTTCAGATATAGGAAGATGATAAAATTTTTGCAAATAATCTGAAAAACAATTCTCTTTTTTTAAACTTAAATGTCTGTCCAAAAGTTATCACTTCATGCTCAACATTTTTTTTTTCAAAAAATTGTCAGATAATTAAATGTTTTCTTCTAAAATAGTGACATTTTCATATTTCTTCAGGGTTTTTTCTGGGTTTTTTTTATTCCTATTAATTATTAAAGTATTTACAATAGCTACAACTTTATTAGCTTTGAAAACTAGATATACATTTACTTTATTTTTTTAATAAAATTATAATTTAACTCTAGCAATTTTTCATTTTACTTTATTCTATTTTTACATACTACAATTTTATGATAACACATTTTGGGGTTTATCTTAATAAAAAAAAGCATGTTTTTACATTGAAATATGACAACATTTTAACAAAATAAACTGAAAAATTATCACTTTTTCTCATGAATGTGGTCCAACAATTTTTCTTTTTAATATTTTAACATTAAAAACATTTCTGTACAGTTTACAAGAATTTTATTCTCGTAAAATGACAAATGTATCTTTGTAAAATTCCATATAATTTACTCTAAAATAATGACATTATTGTCATATTTTTTTACATGGTCTGAAAAAAAGAACAATCCAAAAACTGATCGAATAATTATTTTTTTTTTACTCAATTTTTTTGGTCAGAAAGTTGTCAGTTCATGCTCAAATTGTCCATAAATGTTTTGAATTTTCTTCATAAAATAGTGAAATTCTCATATTTCTTTACACTTGTATTTTCATGATATAGTTTAGCAAACTTTTTTATATTTTTTCTGTTACTGGATGATTTTTTAGCAAAACTATTTAATAAAAAAATGTAACTTTATAGTAAAAATTACAAATGTATTTATTGTGAAATTACATATTTTATACTATAAATACCATAAGGTAGTTTGATTTTTTCAAGGTCTCAAAAATGATTGTTTTACCATGAATTTTTCCTTAATTCATGCACAATATTTTGGATATTTTTATAAAATGTTGATATTTTCCCTCATTGATTGATTGATTGATCGATTGAGACTTTTATTAGTAGATTGCACAGTACAGTACATATTCCGTACAATTGACCACTAAATGGTAACACCCGAATAACTTTTTCAACTTGTTTAATTCGGGGTCCACGTTAATCAATTCATAAATTAACAATATTATTTTTTTACACTTTTTAAACAACTTTTGTAAAGTTGTTTGTAAAACTTTTGTTCCTATGAAATTACAATTGTGTTAGTTTTCAAGTAGTTTATACTAGGGGTGTAACGGTACGTGTATTTGTATTGAACCGTTACGGTACGGGGGTGTACCGAACGAGTTTCTAAGCTAAAGTCTTAACAAGCTGCTTTGCTTTTTCTGCCTGTGTCAGCATCCAGCATTGTCCCACCCACACAACCATCTGATTGGTTACATATTTAGCGGTAACAGCCAATCAGCAGTGCGTATTCAGAGCGCATGTAATAAATGCTTCAGCGTCGAGCAGATAGCTGTTTAGCAGGTGAGCATAAGGCAGCGTACTCTATAATAAACACCTCCCAGTCAACTACTACCAACATCACTATGAGCCCGTTGACCTTCTAGACACTTACGGTGACGCTCAGCTCGCTCGCAGTTCTGGCTTGAGGTGAAGGCTAATTAGCTTTTAGCGTAACGTTAGTTCATTTTGCGGTGTGTGTGTGTGCCATAACATGTTGATACAAATATAACATTTACATAATAAAAATCAACTTCAGGCTTCCCAAATGCTGTGATAAATTAAGCATGATGAGTTGACTTGAAACTGATTAATGTTGCACTTTTTATATGTAGAAGAAGAGTTTTGTCATTTTATTTAATCTGAGCAACAATTTGAGGCAGTTTAATGTTGATTAACGTGGGCAGAATTATTACAGTGTTCCCAATGTTAAAAGGATAAAGCCATTTGTGGAGAGACGGAGCCGACGAGCCGAAGGCAAGATAGGAAAGACAGCGGTCCTACCCGAGATGGCGGCCAAGAGGCGGAGCATACAGCGGAGCGGAGAGACGGGGCGCACTTAGAGCGACACTGCAGCAATCCGAGTCAGGTGCGTAAACGACACACCTGCTCTCAATCACTGCATCTTCTGCTGCAGCATAAAAATGGAGAAGGAGGAGCAATCGTGGCAGAATCAGGAGAGGAAACAACGGACAACAAAGACAACGAAGACGACGAGAGCGACCAGGAGAAAGATGAGCCCCCGCGGAAGATGCAGCCACCGGCGAGCATGAATAGAGGTTGCGTTAGAAATAGGCGCGACCGACTGTAACGAAAACTTGGTTATTGAAAAAATAAACGAGAGTCAAACCTGCTACAATGCGTCTTGCATCGATGGTAACTGCAACCCACACGACGACGGCTGGAGACCTGTCACACCATTGTTTACAAATTTGGTAAATAAATTACCAAAAAAAATATATTTTGTTGTTTTCTTACTGAACCGGAAGGCAAAGCTCTCAATTTACAAGTCGATCTACGTTCCCATCCTCACCTATGGTCATGAGCTTTGGGTCATGACCGAAAGGATAAGATCACGGGTACAAGCGGCCGAAATGAGTTTCCTCCACCGGGTGGCGGGCCTCTCCCTTAGAGATAGGGTGAGAAGTTCTGCCATCCGGGAGGAACTCAAAGTAAAGCCGCTGCTCCTCCACATCGAGAGGAGCCAGATGAGGTGGTTCGGGCATCTGGTCAGGATGCCACCCGAACGCCTCCTCAGGGAGGTGTTTAGGGCACGTCCAGCCTGTAGGAGGCCACGGGGAAGACCCAGGACACGTTGGGAAGACTAGTGAAGTGAAGTGAATTATATTTATATAGCGCTTTTCTCTAGTGACTCAAAACGCTTTACATAGTGAAACCCAATATCTAAGTTACATTTAAACCAGTGTGGGTGGCACTGGGAGCAGGTGGGTAAAGTGCCTTGCCCAAGGACACAATGGCAGTGACTAGAATGATGGAAGCGGGAATCGAACCTGCAACCCTCAAGTTGCTGGCACGGCCAGTCTACAAACCGAGCTATGCCGCCTATGTCTCCCGGCTGGCCTGCGAACGCCTCGGGATCCCCCGGGAAGAGCTAAACGAAGTGGCCGGGGAGAGGGATGTCTGGGTTTCCCTGCTTAGGCTGTTGCCCCCGCGACCCGACCTCGGATAAGCGGAAGAAGATGGATGGATGGATGGAAGTTTTCTTACTGTACCGAAAATGAACCGAACCCTGACCTCTAAACCGAGGTACGTACCGAACCAACATTTTTGTGTCCCGTTACACCCCTAGTGTAGACTTTAATGACCACATGAAGATGGTTGGGAACGTTCAGGCGTGTTTTATTGTTGCGGACGGCCCCTGTCCCGTGTCCTGGACCTTCTAACGTGGAGGAAATGTGCACCAAAAGCAAAAAAAAAAAATGCTGAACATTGTTTTCTGGCTTATTATCAGAGATGAGTCAAGGCCTCGAGACGAAGCCAAGAAGAGGTTTAGCAGCGTGTGGACAAGCACTAAATGTCTCCAACAACATCTCCAGGTGGTCTAGAAAGCTCTTTAAACTGTGCTGGTCATAGGATTTAGGAGAAGGATGAGTAGAAAAAAAAAAGGGGGGGGGGGGGGGGTGGGGGGGGTCATTGCTGGGTCATTTTTTTCCACTTATCAATGTTTATGTCAACGGTTTAGCGCTGGGAGCGATGAAGTGAGGCTGCAAAGAAGTGTGTCTGTGGCAACAAAGCAGCAAATCCCATCAAATCCTGGCTGCCTCACACACGACAAACACTCCGACCTCCTCCGCCTCTCTAGAGAGCTAACGAGAGGCTTGGGAAAAAGACGGCCGCCCTTAACCCCCTTCGTACGATCGCCCTCCCCTTAGCGCCGCGTACCTCCTGCGTCCACAGCCGAGCGAGCTGACGGGAGAACGCGAGTACGAGGCGGCCTGACTGCATCAATCACGCCCGAGGACGACAGGAGGCGATGGAAAGAATGTTCGCTTTTAAAAATTTAAAACGACGAGAAGGAGAAAAGACGAGCTGGGAAAACATTTTATCACGTTATCGTCAGCATCAGCAACACAAGTTTTGTATAACTCGGCCATGTTTTTTCCTTAAGTCAGTGGTTCTCAAATGGGGGTACGCGTACCCCTGGGGGTACTTGAAGGTATGCCATGGGGTACGTGGGATTTTTAAAAAAATATTCAAAAAATAATGTGTGAGGTTCACATTTTTTTTTTGCGATTTTTTGCGGACTAGAATGTGCAATAATGTTATATCAGGGGTATTGAACCTATGGCTCGCGAGCCAGATGTGGCTCTTTTGATGACTGCATCTGGCTCTCGGATAAATCTGAGCTGACACTACTTAACACGATAAGTAAGGAATAATTCCACTTGTAATCACAGTGTTAAAAATAACGTTAAATATATAAAAATTCGGGCTTCACGGTGGCAGAGGGGTTAGTGCGTTTGCCTCACAATACAAAGGTCCTGCAGTCCTGGGTTCAAATCCAGGCTCGGGCTCTTTCTGTGTGGAGTTTGCATGTTCTCCCCGTGAATGCGTGGGTTCCCTCCGGGTACTCCGGCTTCCTCCCACTTCCAAAGACATGCACCTGGGGATAGGTTGATTGGCAACACTAAATTGGCCCTAGTGTGTGAATGTTGTCTATCTGTGTAGGCCCTGCGATGAGGTGGCGACTTGTCCAGGGTGTACCCCGCCTTCCGCCCGATTGTAGCTGAGATAGGCGCCAGCGCCCCCCGCGACCCCAAAAGGGAATAAGCGGTAGAAAATGGATGGATGGATATAAAAATGCTCATGCATTTGAATCCATCCATCCTTTTTTCTACCGCACCTGTTGAAGAAGTTGCCTTAAAGGTAAGAAATAATTTATTTATTATTGGTTAGTGTAGGGCTAGCCCTCTATGGGGTTCTTCAACAAGGCCCAGGTGGGCCATTTAGACACCTGTCGCTGATTTCGAGACCGGTCCTGGCAACACCCCGCTTCGCTGCAGACCCGCGGGCCACGCCCCCTCCTAAATTAGCTTCAGAATAACAACGTTATTATAAAGAATAAGAGACCTATTGTAATCTAGAAATGTTGGTCTTAATTAAAAATGCACACTTTTAGTTGTGTTCAGTGCTAAAAATATATTATATGGCTCTTACGTAAATACATTTGAAAATATTTGGCTTCTTGGCTCTCTCAGCCAAAAAGGTTCCCGACACCTGTGTTATATGTATGTGTGTATATATATATTCATATGCATGCATATATGCATCTGTGTGAATATATATATACATATACATAAATACATCTCTCATCTCTATCTTTTTTTTTTTACTATTTATATTACCATATTGTATATGCACCTTAGGAGGATCTGCTCCAATTTCTTTGTTCTTTGAACCTGTTCATTGCAATGATGACAATAAAACTCTATTCTAAAATAGCAACAATTCAAAAATCCTTTCTAAATATATTTATTGAATAATACTTCAACAAAAATGAATGTAAGTTCATAAACTGTGAAAAGAAATGCAACAATGCAATATTCAGTGTTGACAGCTAGATTTTTTGTGGACATGTTCCATAAATATTGATGTTAAAGATTTTTTTTTTGTAAAGAAATGTTTAGAATGAAGTTGATGAATCCAGATGGATCTCTATTACAATCCCCAAAGAGGGCACTTTAAGTTGATGATTACTTCAATGTGTAGAAATCTTTGTCCATCCATTTCTACCGCTTATTCCTTTTGGGGCCGCTGGTGCCTATCTCAGCTACAATCGGGCGGAAGGCAGGTACAAGTTGCCATCTCATCGCAGTATTTTTCAACAAGTTTTTAGTTATTTTTATATCTTTTTTTTCCAAATAGTTCAAGAAAGACCACTACAAATGAGCAATATTTTGCACTGTTATACAATTTAATAAATCAGAAACTGATGATATAGTGCTGTATTTTACTTCTTTATCTCTTTTTTTCCAAACAAAAATGCTTTGCTCTGATTAGTGGGTACTTGAATTAAAAAAATGTTCACAGGGGGTACATCACTGAAAAAAGGTTGAGAACCACTGCCTTAAAGAACAATCCACCATTGTGCTATGCTGCTCCTTTACAACACAACAATGTTTTTTCTTTAGCATTGCTTTTGGAAAAGTCTGAATTTTACCAATAGAACAGGGGTCGGAAACCTTTTTGGCTGAGAGAGCCATGAAAGCCAAATATTTAGGGACCGAATGTCCCTTTGGGACAGAGCACCCTGTTGTATTTCTAAGGTTTTATTATTATTATACCGCCGCCTCTTTCAGCTGTAATTTGACCCCCTTGATATGCTTCAAAACTCACCAAATTTTACACACACATCAGGACTGGCGAAAATTGCGATCTAATTAAAAAAACAAAACCCAAAACTCGAAATTGCGCTGTAGCGCCCCCTAGGAAATAACACAGTCAAAACTGCTTGTAACTTCCGTTAGGGAATGTCATAGAGACATGAAACAAAAACCTTTATGTAGGTCTGACTTAGACCTACATTTCATACTCTGACCTCCGTCAGCAAAAATCAACAGGAAGTTGGCAAAAACCCCTTCAAAATAAAAGTTTCCTAAAAAAATTCATTTTTGCCTCTTTGAGCTGTATTTTGACCCCCTTAAAATGCTTCAAAACTCACCAAACTGGACACACACATCAGGACGGGCAAAAATTACGATCTAATGAAAAAACCAAACCCCAAAACTCAAAATTGCGCTCTAGCGCCCCCTAGGAATAAAACACAAACAAAACTACTCCTTGGAAGAAAACACAGACAAAACGGCTTGTAACTTCCAGTAGGAATGTTGTAGAGACACAAAACTAAAACTTCTATGTAGGTCTCACTTAGACCTACATTTCATTCATTTACACCCTTCAGCAAAAATCAACAGGAAGTTGGCAATCACCCATTCAAAACAAACGTTTTGTAAAACCCCTCACCTTTTTTCAAACATTATCTCCTATGAGCACGTTTGTTATGTCGGCTTCAAACTCGCACAGGAAAGAGATTAAACCCTTCTGATTAAAAGTTGAGAAAAGAGTTTTTCTAACTGCTCCGGTTTTGATTTTACGAGCCTTCAAAGAACGCCTGCGTTGCTGCCGTCTCAAGATGGCCGCTTAAAAGCAGGAAGCACCAGCGTGACCACACAATGCAGAGAAGGTAGGTACTGTGCAGGTAAAGATATGTTGTCTGGGTGATGGCAGGAAGCACCAGCGTGTATTGGTGAAAAAAAGGAGCACCAGTGTGACCCCAGGATGCAGGGAAGGTAGGCAACGTGCAGGTAAAGATATGTTGAATGGGTAAAGGCAGGAAACAGCAAAAGTTGGTCCCGTCCATCGCTGCTTGCAGCTTTAATTTTAAATGTATTTTCGTGACAGCCATATAATATTTTTTAAACACTGAATACAACCAAATGCGTGCATTTTTAAGTAAGACCAACATTTTTAGAGTGTAATAAGTCTCTCATTATTTTTAACAACATTGTTATCCTGAAGCTAACCAATAAACAATAACATACTTCTTGCCATTAATGCTACTTCTTGAAATGCATGAGAATGTTTTATATTTTGAACGTTATTTTTAACACTGTGATTACCAGAAGAATTATTCATTACATATCGTTTATTAAGCAATGTCAGCTAAGATTTATCTGAGAGACAGATGCAGTTATCAAAAGAGCCTCATCTATCTAGACTCGAAAGCCATAGGTTCCCTACCTCTGCAATAGAGCATTTAAAAAACAAAACAAAAAAAAAAACAATACAAATGAAGTCAGGATAATTATTTAAAAAAATAAGTTCTACATATAACTAATGTTAAAAATATAAATAGAAAATATAGACATTTAATGTTTGATATTTTTATTTTAAAATATTATAGGGATACACTTTCATAGGGAAGGACAGCAAAAAAATTACCAAAAATCTGTCATAATTTCAAATTTTTAGACTTTAGCAAGAGAGAAAAAAGTGATGATTTTACACTAAATATAGTCAAATATTTTCAGAGGAGTTTGCATGTTCTCCCTGTGACTGCGTGGGTTCCCTCCGGGTACTCCGGCTTCCTCCCACTTCCAGAAATATTAGTGTTGCCAATTTAGTGATTGGCAACACTAAATGGTGCCTAGTAGAGATGCGCGGGTTGCGGTCACAACCGCGGGTCGGGCGGGTGACATGACGAAAAAATAGATTTTAATTAGATTCGGGCGGGTGGCGGTTGAACCAATTCGGAAATATATATTGTAATAATCCCAGGAATGTAGGCTCATAAAACTACAAGGAAATTCATGGTCTTACATACAAATAAAGTGATTTTTCCACAAAATGTGTTAAATATTATGAGAATAATATAGAACTTTTACAATGTGAATAATGCCAGAATATAAGAATGAAGGCCGTTTCAATACATGCGTAATCTGTTGAATCGCTTGCGCCGCTGAAATCCGGGTCTGAATCCGAGCTACTATACTATACCTTTCTGTACTATCCGCCTTGCATGTTTTTGGTGGCTTCACGCAGTGACGTCACAGGACAATAGATGGGTGGATATAGCGATGGTGTAAATCAGGCACTTTGAAGCCATTTTTCGGGATATTGCCTGATGGGTAAAATTTTGAGAAAAACTTCGAAAAATAAAATAAGCCACTGGGAATTGATTTTTATTGGTTTTAACCCTTCTGAAATTGTGATAATGTTCCCCTTTAATGGCAATATCTGGACCACTTGTGTACTCAGAGACTTCGCAGTCTGTTTGCTCCACAGGAGCCATGTTGGTTTGGTGCACCACCACTTTGTTTACTTCTGTTCAAAAGTCACGTGTCCGAGTGCAACTTATACTTTATTGTTTTTTATAAATATATCTCATCCATTAATCCATCCCTTTTCTACCGCTTGTCCCTTTTGGGGTTGTGGGGGTTGCTGGAGCCTATCTCAGCTGCATTCGGGTGGAAAGCAGGGTACACCCATCTCAGGAAAATGAGCAAATATAAGGCCATCATTCTCAAATTCACTTTATTGAAAACAAATTTGCCAAGTTACAATTGATTTTGACTGACTATTTTACACCTTTTTTATTTTTTTTTACAAGAATTAAGTATAAATATCTATTCATCCATCCATTTCCTACCGCTAGTCCCTTTTGGGGTGGCGGTGGGTGCTGGAGCCTATCTCAGCTTCATTCAGGCGGAAGGCGGGGTACACCCTGGACAAGTCGCCACCTCATTGCAGAGCCAACACAGATAGACAGACCACATTCACACTCACATTCACACACTAGGGCCAAGTTAGTGTTTATTTTATTTTATTTGATCCATGTTGTACCCCGACTTCTGCCCGAGTGCAGCTGGGATAGACTCAAGCACCCCCCCGGCCTCCAGAGGGACAAGTAGTAGAAAATGGATGGATGTATTTATCGAAAGTATAATAAAGCTTTATTAAATAAATACATGATTAAAATATTACTACTAGAAACCATAGTCCTCCTTATGGCTAAAGGACCTCATGGTTTTCCTAGATTTAGAGAAAATTAAATAAAATCTGAGGGCTACACCAAAACAATTAGACTTGACCTGAGTTACATTGCTCCAATAAAGACACTAAAGTATAAATATTCACAGATGACAATAAACTTTTCCACTTATCTCAACTCTTTTTTTTGTCAGTGACACTTCTCTGTATTTTTGTGATTTTTTTTTTTTTTGTGTGTGTGGGGCGGTATAGCTCGGTTGGTAGAGCGGCCGTGCCAGCAACTTGAGGGTTGCAGGTTCGATCCCTGCTTTCGCCATCCCAGTCACTGCCGTTGTGTCCTTGGGCAAGACACTGTACCCACCTGCTCTCAGTGCCACCCACACTGGTTTATATGTAAAAATTAGATATTGGGTTTCACTATGTAATGCGCTTTGAGTCACTAGAGAAAAAGCGCTATATAAATATAATTCACTTCACACTTCACTTTTTTTTCTTTTAGTCGGTTCATGTGATTCTCTATCTGCTTGAGGTGAAGAGGAATGCAGTGCATTGCTACCCACTGTGACTGAAATGTAAGGGGGGTGGGGGGGGCTGGTATTTTCATTACATTTTTTTTGTTATGTTTTTTTATTTTTGTAATTTTTTTTTTTTTTTTTTTTAGAGTTTTTATATATTTTTTAAATGTATTTTTTATTTAAAAAAACACAGTGTCTGTTTTCTCAATACCTGTATTATGATTTCCCTGTCAAATGAATAGATAAATATAATTACAAAAATAGTACTACAAATACTATTTAATATAATAACCAAATCACTTAATACTATTAATATTATATTAATAAATAAATACTACATTATTGATAAAAAATAATAATCAAAATAGGTTTTCTTTTATAAAAAGTTGCAATATTAATCATTAAAAAATAAATAACGTTTTTTTTAGTTTTTATGAAATGAAACTATTTTTGGTGTATTTTTGAAATAAAAAAATACTGGGGCGAGGGAAGTCTGGGCTTCCCTGCTTAGGCTACTGCCCCCGCGACCCGACCTCGGATAAGCAGAAGAAGATGGATGGATGGCATTCAGTCAATCAAAGTTTATTTATATAAAGTTAAAGTAGTTATGATTGTCACACACACACGAGGTATGGCGAAATTATTCTCTGCATTTGACCCATCACCCTTGATCACCCTCGGGGAGGTGAGGGGAGCAGTGAGCAGCAGCGTGTGCCGCGCCCGGGAATCATTTTTTGGTGATATAACCCCCAACTCCAACCCTTGATGCTGAGCGCCAAGCAGGGAGGTAATGGTTCCCATTTTTTGTAGCTGGGGTTTGAATTCAAAACCTCTCGATCTCAGGGCGGACACTCTAACCACTAGGCCACTGAGCCCTAAAATCACGAGTATCTCAAAGGGCCACACAACCCACAACGACTCAGATCCCAAAAAATCAACCCAATGGGCTACAATGAGGAACCTTGGAGGGGACCCTCAACACCCCCTGGGCAATTTGTGCAATGGACATTAAAATATTATTTACATTGCAAATACTTTTCATTTTCAAAAGTAAAAAAAAATATATATATATATATATATATATGGAGTGCCATCTCCGGGTTGGGGAGGAGACCCTGCCCCAAGTGGAGGAGTTCAAGTACCTAGGAGTCTTGTTCACGAGTGAGGGAAGAGTGGATCGTGAGATCGACAGGCGGATCGGTGCGGCGTCTTCAGTAATGCGGACGTTGTATCGATCCGTTGTGGTGAAGAAGGAGCTGAGCCGGAAGGCAAAGCTCTCAATTTACCGGTCGATCTACGTTCCCATCCTCACCTATGGTCATGAGCTTTGGGTCATGACCGAAAGGATAAGATCACGGGTACAAGCGGCCGAAATGAGTTTCCTCCGCCGGGTGGCGGGGCTCTCCCTTAGAGATAGGGTGAGAAGCTCTGCCATCCGGGAGGAACTCAAAATAAAGCCGCTGCTCCTTCACATCGAGGAGCCAGATGAGGTGGTTCGGGCATCTGGTCAGGATGCCACCCGAACGCCTCCCTAGGGAGGTGTTTAGGGCACGTCCAGCTGGTAGGAGGCCAGGGGGAAGACCCAGGACACGTTGGGAAGACTATGTCTCCCGGCTGGCCTGGGAACGCCTCGGGATCCCCCGGGAAGAGCTGGACGAAGTGGCTGGAGATAGGGAAGTCTGGGCTTCCCTGCTTAGGCTGCTGCCCCCGCGACCCGACCTCGGATAAGCGGAAGATGATGGATAGATGGATATATATATATATATATATATATATATATATGTAATTACTGTATTTTCCCATGTTGGAATAACTGTCATATGTGTTTATATTCACCTAAATGTCACATAGAATGAAGCATCAATGTTGAAATATTAGTCATTCATGTATTATGCATGAGTTGGATATTTTTGGGACTTGGCTTAATTTGGTGATAGGCCATAGGAAGGCATTGGATGAACAAGTCCTACCTGTGGGACACATGTCACGTCCATTGGGGACCTCCTGCAGGGGCACATGTTGGTGGGGGTAGAGCGGCTGTGAGGGGCAGAAGTGCTGCTGCTGAGGGTGGACAACAGCCGGAAGATGAAACTGAGGACAAACGGCGACTCCCCCGCTCTGCTTCTGCGGACAAACAAAACAGAACCATTATTTACCGCCTTGTTTCCGCCTCGGCTAAATATGACGCTTTATCTTTTTTTTTTTGCCGTGTTGTTTTATTTTGCGGCTTATCTCAGAAATGCGACTGGGGGAGGAGTATGAATTTTGCTGGATGTAAGAGATAGCGGCGTGTTTATTTTTAGCATATCTAAACGTGCACTGGTCAACAAGGCTCAGTGGATATTGTTGAGGGGCTTCTGTTGGAAAGGAAAAAATACATTTTGTCACCAAGTAACTAATTAAAGTATCCCAGCTGTGTGTTACACGACATCATTCTACACTGACTGACCATCTGATAAGCGCAGCAGCGTTTATCAGTAGCCGGCCAGCTTTTTAGAGCACAAACAAGAAACGGCGATGTCGGGGGATTTATGCAAGCCTTTATGGGTATGAGAGTGAGACGAGATTTATCTTCTATCAGTCCAGAGAGCGGGCGAAGAAAGTGAGAATGCATGAAGGAGCAACGTGATGATGGACGGATTGGAGAGAGGAGAGAAACCATAGCAGTGGCGCCACACGGCTATTTGACACACATAGGCTGGAGGAGGCGCAATATTCAAATATTCACTGTTAGAATTAAAAAAGTAAGTTAAAGGCCTACTGAAACCCACTACTACCGACCACGCAGTCTGATAGTTTATATATTAATGATGAAATATTAACATTGCAACACATGCCAATACGGACGGTTTAGTTTACTAAATTGCAATTTTAAATTTCCCGCGAAGTTTCCCGTTGAAAAAGTCGCGGAATGATGACACGTGTTTGTGACATTATTGGTTTGAGGGGACATATTAGCCAGCACCACTTACGGCTAAAAGTCGTCTCTATTCATCGCGCAATTACACAGTATTCTGGACATCTGTGGTGCAGAATCTTTTGCAATTTGTTCAATTAATAATGGAGAAGTCAAAGTATAAAATACTACACGGTCTAGCTCCAGCCTATCTTGCCGATTGTATTGTACCATATGTCCCGGCAAGAAATCTGCGTTCAAAAGACTCCGGCTTATTAGTGATTCCTAGAGCCCGAAAAAAGTCTGCGGGCTATAGAGCGTTTTCCGTTTGGGCTCCAGTACTCTGGAATGCCCTCCCGGTAACAGTTCGAGATGCTACCTCAGTAGAAGCATTTAAGTCTCACCTTAAAACTCATCTGTATACTCTAGCCTTTAAATAGACCTCCTTCTTAGACCAGTTGATCTGCCGCTTCTTTTCTTTCTCCTATGTCCATCCCCTCCCTTGTGGAGGGGGTCCGGTCCGATGACCATGGATGAAGTACTGGCTGTCCAGAGTCGAGACCCAGGATGGACCGCTCGTCGGGACCCAGGATGGACCGCTCGCCTGTATCGGTTGGGGACATCTCTACGCTGCTGATCCGCCTCCGCTTGAGATGGTCTCCTGTGGACGGGACTCTCGCTGCTGTCTTGGATCCGCTTGAACTGAACTCTCGCGGCTGTGTTGGAGCCACTATGGATTGAACTTTCACAGTATCATGTTGGGGGGGGGGGGGGGGGGGGGGGGGGGGGTTGCCCACATCTGAGGTCCTCTCCAAGGTTTCTCATAGTCAGCATTGTCACTGGCGTCCCACTGGATGTGAATTCTCCCTGCCCACTGGGTGTGAGTTTTCCTTGCCCTTTTGTGGCTTCCTCCGAGGATGTTGTAGTCGTAATGATTTGTGCAGTCCTTTGAGACATTTGTGATTTGGGGCTATATAAATAAACATTGATTGATTGATTGATTGATTGATTGATTGAAAGATGGAGGTGGGAAGCTTTTAGCCTTTAGCCACACAAACACACGGTGTTTCCTTGTTTGAAATTCCCGGAGGTGAAGCTTTACTATGGATCAGAGCGGTCAAGCGAACATGGATCCCGACCACTTGTCAACCGGCAGGTTTCAGTGAGAAAATTGTGGTAAAAAGTCGCCTCTTACTGGAGATCAGCGGAGCTTGCGCCGTCCATGCACCTGCCGTGACTTCCCTCAGAGAGTGGCGTCAAGACACCCGTGGACACACCCCTCCGACTATCAGGTACTATTTAACTCACTAAAACACTAGCAACACAATAGAAAGATAAGGGATTTCCCACAATTATCTTAGTAAATGTGTCTAAAAACATCTGAATCGCTCACAATGCAATCGCCTTTTTTTTTTCTTTTCTAGTCCTTCACTATCAATATCCTCATCCACAAATCTTTCATCCCCGCTCAAATTAATGGGGAAATTGTCGCTTTCTCGGTCCGAATAGCTCTTGATGCTGGAGGCTCACATTATAAACAATGTGAGGATGTGAGGAGCCCTCACACCGGTGACGTCGTCTGCTACTTCCGGTAAAGGCAGGGCTTTTTTTTTAGCAACCAAAAGTTGCTAACTTTATCGTCGTTGTTCTCTACTAAATCCTTTCATCAAAAATATGGCAATATCGCGAAATTATCAAGTATGACACATAGAATGGACCTGCTATCCCCGTTTGAATAAGAAAATCTCATTTCAGTAGGCCTTTAAAAGGTTATGGCCGGATTTTGGCTAAACTTTAGGGTAATGTCAGAAATGGAAAAAGAAACATGTGATTAGATTTTAGGGGTGATCCGCATCAACTTCTGGATTCAGGATTGTTTTTTTTAAGGATTATTTACTATTCTATTGAGCGATAGAGCCTTGCAAAGTTCTGCGCTCTCTGAGTGATTTTCTATTTTCTCATTAAAATGTCTTGTGTGCATAGAATATAATAAAAAAAAGTATTGTGATTTAATTGGCATACAATTGCTATTTTGTTGTATTAATTTTATTAATACCATGACTTGACATGAAATAAAATAATGACGTAATTTACATAACATCCATTTTCTACTGTTTGTCCCTTTTACGGTCACAGGAGGGCTGCAGTCTATCCTAGCTGCACTTGGGCGAAAGGCGGGTTACACCGTGGACAAGTCTCTACCTAATCACAGGGCCAACACAGCTAGACAACATTCACACAATTAGGGCCAATTTAGTGTTGTCACCAGATGCATGTCTTTGGAGGTGGGAGGAAGCCGGAGTACGTGGAGGGAACCCATACAGTCACAGGGCAAACTAAACATAGAAAGACCCAGAGCCAGGGAATTGAACTCAGGACCTTATTATTGTCAGGCACGAGCATTAACAACCGCACCATCGTGCTGCCCTGACACATAGAATGGACCTGCTATCCCCGTTTAAATAAGAAAATCTCATTTCAGTAGGCCTTTAAGTGTTAAAATGTGTATGTGTGTGTTAAACTGACTGACCGATGTACTCCAGCAGCCACAAAAGTCAACAAAAAAAAGCTAAACACACTCACAGTATGGTCCAAAACTAAACTAAACAAGACAAAGAAAAAGACAAACAGCATGAACATGAATTGATGAAATGACCATGAATTTACCAAGAACTGATTTACGTGGACCCCGCCTCAAACAAGTTGAAAAACTTATTCAAGTGTTTCCATTTAGTGGTCAATTGTACGGAATATGTACTGTACTGTGCAATCTAATAATAAAAGTTTCAATCAATCAATGACAATATGGGCCTACAACATTTGGGATTGTTCCATTTAAAAATAATATATGATATATGTGCAACCCGAGGGTCCCTGGTTCAAATCCCACCTAGTACCAACCTCGTCACGTCCGTTGTGTCCTGAGCAAGACACTTCACCCTTGCTCCTGATGGTTACTGGTTAGCGCCTTGCATGGCAGCTCCCTCCATCAGTGTGTGAATGTGTGTGTGAATGGGTAAATGTGGAAGTAGTGTCAAAGCGCTTTGAGTACCTGGAAGGTAGAAAAGCGCTATACAAGTACAACCCATCCATCCATCCATCCATCATCTTCCGCTTATCCGAGGTCGGGTCGCGGGGGCAGCAGCCTAAGCAGGGAAGCCCAGACTTCCCTATCTCCAGCCACTTCGTCTAGCTCTTCCCGGGGGATCCCGAGGCGTTCCCAGGCCAGCCGGGAGACATAGTCTTCCCAACGTGTCCTGGGTCTTCCCTGTGGCCTCCTACCAGCTGGACGTGCCCTAAACACATCCCTAGGGAGGCGTTCGGGTGGCATCCTGACCAGATGCCCGAACCACTTCATCTGGCTCCTCTCGATGTGAAGGAGCAGCGGCTTTACGTTGAGCTCCTTTCGGATGGCAGAGCTTCTCACCCTATCTCTAAGGGAGAGTCCCGCCACACGGCGGAGGAAACTCATTTCGGCCGCTTGTACCCGTGATCTTATCCTTTCGGTCATGACCCAAAGCTCATGACCATAGGTGAGGATGGGAACGTAGATCGACCGGTAAATTGAGAGCTTTGCCTTCCGGCTCAGCTCCTTCTTCACCACAACGGATCGATACAACGTCCGCATTACTGAAGACGCCGCACCGATCCGCCTGTCGATCTCACGATCCACTCTTCCCCCACTCGTGAACAAGACTCCTAGGTACTTGAACTCCTCCACTTGGGGCAGGGTCTCCTCCCCAACCCGGAGATGGCACTCCGGGCGAGAACCATGGACTCGGACTTGGAGGTGCTGATTCTCATTACAACCCATCTCAAGTACAACCCATTTATCATTTATTTATTTAAATGGGTTATACTTGTTTAGCGCTTTTCTACCTTTTTAAGGAATTCAAAGCGCTTTGACACTATTTCCACATTCACCCATTCACACACTGATGGCTGGAGCTGCCATGCAAGGCGCTAACCAGGACTCCATCAGGAGCAAGGGTGAAGTGTCTTGCTCAAGGACACAATAGAGGAGACTTGGATGGTAGAAGGTGGGGATTGAACCAGGAACCCTCAGGTTGCTGGCACAGCCACTCTCCCAAAAAAATCTCATTTCATAGGCCTTTAAAGTACAACATGTTTGGATGGAAAACCCTCTGACTTGATGTCTAAATATACCAACATGTACAACTGTGTTGTTTGTCAAGTCGCTACTACAAAAACATGGCAGAATAAGTTTGCCTCACCTTTTGACCACATCCGCCGTGCCGTACCAGCGTCTCAATTCCAAAGGCGAGCCCCGCCACCTGGGCCAATTAGGAGCGGCGGCACTGCAACCTTCCATGTTTTCTATCAGGTTGTCATTAGCATATAACCTCCGCCTCTTATCCTAATGCGCTGCAGCTCTGCATACAAATGTGCGCATTTGTCTCGCTGCTCTCTGGCCTTCACCTTTCCAACGCTCACCTGACAGGAATCCCAATGTTCCCCCGCTTCCTCCCGCTCTGTTGTTCGGGAACACTTTGTTTGGCGGCGACTGTGTTAGGACCGCTTAGTGCGATGTCTCCGAGCGCCGCCTGCCAGCCTGTTTGGCTTGTGCAAAAGGTCATAAGGCTGACGAAGGAAATTGGTCGGCGTTTGCTGGATGAAATGGTGAGGACAGTGAACGCAACACACACACACACAAAAATGGAGGTGATGGATTCCAGAGTTGCAACATCTCTGGGCAGCGTGGTGGGTCGGTCGTCTGAGGTGATTTACGAGGGGGAGAGAGTCGGGAGCGGGGGTCTTACCGTCGCGCCCAGACGGTCACAGGGGTGAAGGGCCGGATAGGAAGAAACTGGATCCATGTAGTAAGTCATCATGGCCGCTGCGGACAGCAGAAGCTGGGCCTGCTGAAGGGATCAACACTGCAACACATGAGGCCGGCCATCAATCACACGCTGTTTACACTCTGTTTTACGTGTGTGTGTGTGTGTGTGTGTGTGTGTGTGTGTGTGTTTGCGAGCGATGGGATCTGGGAGAGGAACACATGTTGTGTTAAAATGTCCAATCTGAAGAAAGCTTCATCCGGACATTAGTAGTGTAGCGCTTCACCAGGCTGCAGCACATGGAAAGAACACAATCCCTCCCTCACACCAGGTCTCAACGACGACCGCGAGGAACGGGAATCAACTCGCGAAACGATTCGGAATCATTTGTGTGGTACTCCCAAAAAAAAAAAGAAGCAGGGCACATATTTGTATTTTCCAATAGAAAAGTAGGGGGACGTAAATGTGAATTATCCATCCATCCATCCATTTTCTACCGCTTATTCCCTTTCGGGGTCGCGGGGGGCGCTGGCGCCTATCTCAGCTACAATCGGGCGGAAGGCAGGGTACACCCTGGACAAGTCGCCACCTCATCGCAGGGCTAACACAGATAGACAGACAACATTCACACACTAGGGCCAATTTAGTGTTGCCAATCAACCTATCCCCAGGTGCATGTCTTTGGAGGTGGGAGGAAGCCGGAGTACCCGGAGGGTGAGTTATATTTATATGGCGGTTTTCTCTAGTGACTCAAAGCGCTTTACATAGTGAAACCCAATATCTAAGTTACATTTAAACCAGTGTGGGTGGCACTGGGAGCAGGTGGGTAAAGTGTCTTGCCCAAGGACACAACAGCCGTGACTAGGATGGCGGAAGCGGGAATCGAACCTGCAACCCTCAACCGAGTTATACCGCCCCACAAATGAATCTGTTCCAGGGTCAAACCAGTAAAGTTTTGAGTAACATTTTTACATCTCCAATGCAACTGCAAAACTCATCCGTCCATCTTTTTCCACTTATCTGTACTGACTGTCCAGAGTCGAGACCCAGGATGGACCGCTCGTCGGGACCCAGGATGGACCGCTCGCCTGTATCGGTTGGGGACATCTCTACGCTGCTGATCCGCTTGAGATGGTTTCCTGTGGACGGGACTCTCGCTGCTGTCTTGGAGCCACTATGGATTGAACTTTCACAGTATCATGTTAGACCCGCTCGACATCCATTGCTTTCGGTCCCCTAGAGGGGGGGGGGGGGGTGCCCACATCTGAGGTCCTCTCCAAGGTTTCTCATAGTCAGCATTGTCACTGGCGTCCCACTGGATGTGAATTCTCCCTGCCCACTGGGTGTGAGTTTTCCTTGCCCTTTTGTGGGTTCTTCCGAGGATGTTGTAGTCGTAATGATTTGTGCAGTCCTT
>NC_084628.1:10549186-10639186 GCF_033978795.1 Nerophis ophidion | reverse complement strand
GAGAAGCAAGGAGTCGTGCAGAGACAGACTTAAATTTTGCTCAATTGAGGAGACATGTTTTGGGCTGTACACTAGTTACAGATCCAAACTACGATCTAAAAGTCTAGCCCACGTGCTTCCTCTATTTATTTATAAAACGTACAGTAAGGCTCTATCTTTGAAATTGTGCTAGATATCAGCATTAGCAATTTTACATGGCCATTTCAACGCCTCCATACTTTGTAAAGAAAACTACAGCCAAGATGCACAAGAAAATAAAACAGCCGGTGTGTAATAAGTACACGACTTATAGTATTAACACTTTGTAGGGCGCAGCAAAAGACGAGATTCAGCTTAATGGTCCCGAGTTCCATCCCGGGCTCGGGATCTTTCTACGTGGAGTTTGCATGTTCTCCGCGTGACTGCGTGGGTTCCCTGCGGCTAGTCCGGCTTCCTCCCACTTCCAAAGACATGCACCTGGGGATAGGTTGATTGGCAACACTAAATTGGCCCTACTGTGTGAATGTGAGTGTGGGTGTTGTCTGTCTATCTGTGTTGGCCCTGCGATGAGGTGGCGACTTGTCCAGGGTGTACACCGCCTTCCTCCCGAAGCAGCTGAGATAGGCTCCAGCACCCCCCGCGATCCCGAACGGGACAAGCGGTAGAAAATGGATGGATGGACGGCAAAGACTACTTCCTGGCTACAGTAACACATCGTAGCCTATACACTACTGCCATCTAATGCTTTGGAATTGCAACTGCATGCAAAGTCTAGTATATACTATATAATATATATAAATATATTAGTCGCAAAAGAGACTTATAAATGTATAAAAAAGATATAACAACTAGAAACTACATTATATGTTACATAAAAAATGTTTTTTATTATATTAAAAAAAAAAGCTATTAAAACATGAACACACCTATCAATTACAGTCTGGAGCGCTACGCACGGTGGGTCCGATGGGGTATTCATATGGATATTAAAGTCCCCCATTATGATTATATTATCGGCGTGTGTCACTAGATCAGCAACGAACTCTGAGAATTCATTGATAAAGTCCGAACACATTCCCAAAGCCCAAAAAAAGTCTGCGGGCTATAGAGCGTTTTCCGTTCGGGCTCCAGTACTCTGGAATGCCCTCCCGGTAACAGTTCGAGATGCCACCTCAGTAGAAGCATTTAAGTCTCACCTTAAAACTCATTTGTACACTCTAGCCTTTAAATAGACTCCCTTTTTAGACCAGTTGATCTGCCGTTTCTTTTCTTTTTCTTCTGTCCCACTCTCCCTTGTGGAGGGGGTCCGGTCCGATCCGGTGGCCATGTACTGCTTGCCTGTGTATCGGCTGGGGACATCTCTGCGCTGCTGATCCGCCTCCGCTTGGGATGGTTTCCTGCTGGCTCCGCTGTGAACGGGACTCTCGCTGCTGTGTTGGATCCGCTTTGGACTGGACTCTCGCGACTGTGTTGGATCCATTATGGATTGAACTTTCACAGTATCATGTTAGACCCGCTCGACCTCCATTGCTTTCCTCCTCTCCAAGGTTCTCATAGTCATCATTGTCACCGACGTCCCACTGGGTGTGAGTTTTCCTTGCCCTTATGTGGGCCTACCGAGGATGTCGTAGTGGTTTGTGCAGCCCTTTGAGACACTAGTGATTTAGGGCTATATAAGTAAACATTGATTGATTGATTGATTGATAATCTCCAGGTACTCGGAATTGCTAGTGTTTTGGTGCCCACCTTTACCTACTTATCTTTGCTTTTCAGTCTTTTCTATTGTGCGATGTGGCAGTCATCATTAATAACCGATTAATAATGCATGTTTAGCTCGGTGGGTAGAGTGGCCGTGCCAGCAAGTTGAGGGTTGCAGGTTCGATTCCCGCTTCCGCCATCCTAGTCACTGCCGTTGTGTCCTTGGGCAAGGCACTTTACCCACCTGCTCCCAGTGCCACCCACACTGGTTTGAATGTAACTTAGATATTGGGTTTCACTATGTAAAGCGCTTTGAGTCACTAGAGAAAAAGCGCTATATAAATATAATTCACTTCACTTCATGTAGAGCGCAGACGTGTGCATGACTTGAGTCTTCCTATTTTCCGTAAATAGACTTTTTTTTTCTTTAAAAGTATGGAAATAGAGGGTTCCTCCCCGTGAGAATCAGAGCTTTTCTTACATTTACTCACACAACACCGATATTTGACGTTTCATTACGGCGCCACCGTGTGGCGTTCTTGTCAGGCAAATAACAGCACAGGCAACACATTCGGGCTGAATGCTTTCACACAATTTTGTCAAGGACTAGAAGAGTTACACAACCACACACACAATAAGGTGCACAATTGTGTGGAGGAAAGTGACACAATTACATTTTGAAAGTGCGCTCCTAAAAAGTACTGAACTCTTGCAAAAAGGACAAGTTGTGCAGCAGAAGCACCGTAATGCAGACTCTACATGTACATGCAGGGTTTCCCACACATTCATTTATTTGTGGCGGCCCGCCACGAAAGAATTACGGGCGCAACAAAAAAATAAAAAATAAAAATAAATAAATATTTTTATTTTATTTTTATTTTTTTTACAGCTTTTGACTCGCTCGACTGCTCATAAAAGCAATGGGACTCTGTCTGTGAATGGAGCTTGTAGTTACATATTATGTAAATATTATATAAATATGTATATAAATATGTACATAAAGTGTTGTAATTATATTCCAACTCCGCGTTCTTCTTGGTCATCGCCGCCGCCACAGCCCCCATCACCCCACCCCCCATCCCCCGCCGCCCGACCACACCACCCCAAATAGATGCCTGACCTGTGGGAAACACTGTACATGTACACATAATACATATTCTACATGTACACATAATACATACTCTACATGTACAGGTAATACATACTCTACATGTACAGGTAATACATACTCTACATGTAGAGTATGTAATACATGTGCATGTACATGTAATATATACTCTACATGTACATATAATACATACTCAACATGTATATGTACATACAATGTATACTATGCATGTACATGTACATGTACTACATAGTCATGTACATGTAGAGTATGTAATACATGTGCATGTACATACAATATATACTCTACATGTACATATAATACATATTCTACATGTTCATATACTACATACTCTACATGTACATGCAATACATACTCTTCATGCACATGTACATATAATATATACTCTACATGTACACATAATACATAATCTACATATACATGTAATACATACTCTACATGTATATGTAGAGTATGTATTACATGCACATGTACATATAATATATACTCTACATGTACATATAATACATAATCTACATGTAAATATAATACATACTCAACATGTATATGTACATACAATATATACTCTACTTGTACATGCACATGTAATACATACTCTACACGTACATATAATACATACTCTTCATGTACATGTAATAAATACTCCACATGTACATGTAGAGTATTTATTACATGTACATTTAATACATAATCTACATGTACATGTAATACATACTCCACATGTACATGTAGAGTATGTATTACATGTACATGTAATACATACTCTACATGTCCATGTAATAAATACTCTACATGTACATGTAATACATACTGTACATGTACATGTAATACATACTCTGCATGTACATGTAATACATACTCTACATGTACATTTAATAAATACTCTACATGTACATGTAATACATACTGTACATGTACATGTAATACATACTCTACATGTACATATAATACATACTCTACATGTACATTTAATACATACTCTACATGTACATGTAATCCATACTCTACATGTACATGTACATGTAATACATACTCTACATGTACACTTAATACATACTCTACATGTACATGTACATGTAATACATACTCTACATGTACATATAATACATACTCTACATGTACACTTAATACATACTCTACATGTACATGTAATCCATACTCCACATGTACATGTACATGTAATACATACTCTACATGTACATGTAATCCATACTCCACATGTACATGTACATGTAATACATATTCTACATGTACATGTAATACATACTCTACATGTACATTTAATACATACTCTACATGTACATTTAATACATACTCTACATGTACATGTAATCCATACTCTACATGTACATTTAATACATACTCTACATGTACATTTAATACATACTCTACATGTACATGTAATCCATACTCTACATGTACATGGACATGTAATACATACTCTACATGTACATGTAATCCATACTCTACATGTACATGTACATGTAATCCATACTCTACATGTACATGTACGTATAATATATACTCTACATGTACATATGTATTACATGCACATACACATGTAATACATACTCTACATGTGCATGTATATATAATAATTACTCTGCATATACATGCATATATAATATATACTCTAAATGTACATACAATATATACTCTACATGTACATATAGTAATAACTCTACATGTACATGTAATACATACTTTACCTGTATCGCATGTATGTGTACAGTATGTATTACATGTACATGTAATACATACTGTACATGGTGTAGTACATACTGCACACGATGTAATTCATATTGTACATGTACAGTATGTGCTGCATGTACATGTAGCACATACTGTACACATAGTGTACATGTACAGTAATTCATAGTGTACATGTACAGTAATACATAACATAGATGTACACTATGTATTATATGTACATGTAACACAGTGTAGATGTACAGTAATACATCATGTACGTGTACTGTATGTATTATATGTACATGTAACATAGTGTTGATGTACAGTAATACATAATGTACGTGTACTGTATGTATTATATGTACATGTAACATAGTGTAGATGTACAGTAATACATAATGTACGTGTACAGTAATACATCATGTACGTGTACAGTAATACATAATGTACGTGTACAGTAAGGTGTGCACGCGTTGAAAAGCCTAATTAGTCACGTGCTTGTTGACAGCTTGACGATGATGCAACACGTGCAGACTTTATTTCGCAAGAATCGCGTGCAGAATAACTCCCACGCGTGCACGCTCGCGGGCAAAAGTCACTAAAAGCGCGCCTCTCTAACCGCCGCGCGCTTGCGTGGCGGTTAGAGAGGGCAAAAGAGCCCGAGAGGCGAACTTCACAGCGCACGCACACGTCGCGTCAACAATCGGGGCCGACGAAAAGGTGCCAGAACTTACCCGAAGCTGCGTGGGAGAAGTTGGCCCGCAGGTGCGCGACGTGGGTGATGCTCTTCTACCTGCTCCCGGCGCGCAGTCCCGCCGGGAAAGGAAGCGGGTGGGAATATTATGCACGCGCGCACACGTGCACACGCACGCCCTTGTAGTCCCTCCCTCAATCATAAAGTGGGACCCCCGCGTCAAAGCCTTCATTTCCCCGCGGCGTGGATTGTTTGCACCTCACACGCAGCAGCTGCTGGCTTTCATGCAGGACAGGTGGCAATTTGGACAGTCCCGCCTTTACACGCATGCTCACTTCTGATTGGTCAGGACAGGCACGCCTTTGTTCAACACCTTGGCGTTAGTTTGGTGAGGATCTGGATAAAGGTGGACGTACAGGAGCTCATCTTACACCTTACACATGTCAACCCGTTTTTTATGGAGACACTAGAGCAGGGGTCGGCAACCTAAAATGTTGAAAGAGCCATATAAGACCAAAAATACAAAAAAAAAAGTCTGGAGCCGCAAAAAAAATAAAAGCCATATTACATACAGATGAGATAGAAATTGAATTAAAAGGACTTAAAGCAGGGGTCACCAACCTTTTTGAAACCAAGAGCTACTTCTTGGGTACTGATTAATGCGAAGGGCTACCAGTTTGATACACACTTAAATAAATTGCCAGAAATAGCCAATTTGCTCAATTTACCTTTAATAAATAAATCCATATATTTCACGGTGGCAGAGGGGTTAGTGCGTCTGCCTCACAATACGAAGGTCCTGCAGTCCTGGGTTCAAATCCAGGCTCGGGATCTTTCTGTGTGGAGTTTGCATGTTCTCCCCGTGACTGCGTGGGTTCCCTCCGGGTACTCCGGCTTCCTCCCACTTCCAAAGACATGCACCTGGGGATAAGTTGATTGGCAACACTAAATTGGCCCTAGTGTGTGAATGTGAGTGTGAATGTTGTCTGTCTATCTGTGTTGGCCCTGCGATGAGGTGGCGACTTGTCCAGGGTGCACCCCGCCTTCCGCCCGATTGTAGCTGAGATAGGCGCCAGCGCCCCCCGCGACCCCAAAAGGGAATAAGCGGTAGAAAATGGATGGATGGATGGATATAAAAATGGGTATTTCTGTCTGTCATTCCGTCGTACATTTTTTTTTTCTTTTTACGGAAGGTTTTTTTGTAGAGAATGAGTGATTTTAAAAAAAAAACACTTAATTGAACAGTTTAAAAGAGGAGAAAACACTAAAAAGATGAAAATAAAAATTTGAAAAATAGTTTATCTTCAATTTCTACTCTTTAAAATTCAAAATTCAACCGAAAAAATAAAGATGAAAAAAACTAGCTAATTCAATTATTTATGGAACATCATTAGTAATTTTTCCAAATTACGATTAATTTTAGAATTTTGATGACATGTTTTGAATACGTTAAAATCCAATCTGCACTTTGTTAGAATATATAACAAATTGGACCAAGCTATATTTCCAACAAAGACAAATCATAATTTTTTCTAGATTGTACGGAACAAAAATTTTAAAATAAATTCAAAAGACTTTGAAATAAGATTTAAATTTGATTCTACAGATTTTCTAGATTTGCCAGAATAGTTTTTTTGAAATTTAATCATAATAGGTTTCATGAAATATTTCACAAATATTCTTCGAATTAAATTAAAATGTACTTATTATTCTTTACAATAAAATATTAAAATAAATACTTGAACAGTGATTTAAATTGTCAGGAAAGAAGAGGAAGGAATTCAAAAGGTAAAAAGGTATATGTGTTTAAAAATCCTAGAATAATTTTTAAGGTTGTATTTTTTCTCAAAAATGTCTTTCTGAAAGTTATAAGAAGCAAAGTAAAAAAATGAATGAATTTATTTAAACAAGTGAAGACCAAGTCTTTAAAATATTTTCTTGGATTTTCAAATTCTATTTGAGTTTTGTCTCTCTTAGAATTAAAAATGTCGAGCAAAGCGACACCAGCTTACTAGTAAATAAATACAATTTAAAAAATAGAGGCAGCTCACTGGTAAGTGCTGCTATTTGAGCTATTTTTAGAACAGGCGAACGGGCGACTCATTTGGTCCTTACGGGCACCGTGTTGGTGACCCCTGACTAAAAAGGAAACCAAATGAGCTCAAATATAGCTACAAATGAGGCCTAATGATGCAATATGTACATCTATCTAGCCTAAATAGCATGTTAGCATCGATTAGCTTGCAGTCATGCAGTGACCAAATATGTATGATTAGCACTCCACACAAGTCAATAACATCAACAAAACTCACCTTTGTGCATTCATGCACAAGCTTAAAAGTTTGGTGGACAAAATGAGACGAGAAAAGAAGTGGCATAAAACACGTCTTAGAAAGTCGGAGAAAATTATACATGTAAACAAACTACGGTTGTCAGTTAGTTTGTGACGAACCCCAAGATGCAGAGAAAGAGGCAGGCATTTTGCAGGTAAACATGTTTTAATTAAAATACTAGAACAAGAACAAAAGGGGTACAACAAAAAAGCCCGCACAAGGCGGATAACAAAACTAAAAGAGCTAGCACGGGAGCTAGAAAACAAAAGGAGCTTAGCATGGAAGCTAGCAAAAACAAAAGGGCCTAGCGTGGAAGCTAGCGGGTAGCGAGCAGGAAAACAGAAGTCGTTACTTGTAGAATGAATACAAAACGGAAGCAGGGAATAAAAGACAGTCAGCTACAAACAGATACCGAAATATGGCTTACCGCTACGCTGCAATGACTCGAAACGACACGACAGGAGCGACAATACGGAAGTGACATCGACAATAATCCAGCACTGACTGGATGGGAAGACAGGTCTAAATAGGAGCGAGCTGATTGACACCAGGTGTGGCCGGGTGCCAATCAAACGCAGCTGAGGGGACACAGCACTCAGGGAGAAAGACAGGAAACAGACAAAATAAGAGCGCTGACAGATAGATAGATAGATAGATAGATAGATAGATAGATAGATAGATAGATAGATAGATAGATAGATAGATAGATAGATGGATAGATGGATAGATGGATAGATGGATAGATAGATAGATAGATAGATAGATAGATAGATAGATAGTACTTTATTTATTCAGTCAGGAGAGTTCCTTCAGGAAAATTACAATTTTCAGCACAATCCCATTCAAGATCAGACAAATATTACAGGGAGACAGAACAGGATCGCTGACGGGTCTGCCGGCTTCCAGCGCCCCTTACAAAAAAGATGACATACAGGTAAACAAGGGGGGTGGGGGGGGAAGAAAAAAATAGAAGATTAAAATAAAATTAAAAAATCGGTCTTAGCCTAGGCCCTGGGGTGGGGGTGCAGGCCAAGGGAAAAAAAAAACAAAAAACAAACAAACAAAAAAAAAACAAACAAAAAAAAAAAACTAAAGGAACTAAAGACAGGAAAATACTACACACACACACAGGAAAAAACTAGAACACAAACAAATTGTCAGAGGCAAGCCTGACAACGGTGAGTTCAAGGACCGCTGAAATTAGTAGGACAAAACGGTGCTCGCCAAATACTCAAATCAGTGAAGCATGTTTAATACAAACAGTGTGCTTTATAACAATTAGGGAGGTTTGTGTCATGTTTGTCCTCCTACAGAAACTATATTAAAACAAAAAATATATTTTTTTCCTTTCATCTTTTTCCATTTTTCATACATTTTTTTAAAAGGCTCCAGAGAGCCACTAGGGCGGCGCTAAAGGGTCGCATGGCTCTAGAGCCGCAGGTTGCTGACCCCCGCACTATACCATAGGAATATATACTGTACTTTAGAGTAAGGGTCTTCAATGTTTTTTTTAGACCAAGGACCCCCAAAACCGCTAACTACTACTTAATCTGGTCCTAAAGAGACCTCGTCATAGTGCAATACTTAAAATGATGAAATACCAGTATTGTGCCGCTATAGCAAGTTTGTGTCTCGATATAAATATTGTGTTTTCCCTACAGTCAAACACAGTGTGCATGAGTGCCGGGGAGCTGCGGTTCCTTAAGGGAAAACCCGTTGCACTGTGAGCTCAAACACGCATGCATCATATTTTCATCCCGGACAAAAAATGAGGATGTATTGCTCCAATGAGAAGAAAGAATAGAGGAGAATGAGAGACAATGCAGCAAAAAGGAGACTGTGGAGCTTTATCTTACATTGTTATCATCCATCCATTTTCTACCGCTTATTCCCTTTTGGGGTCGCGGGGGGCACTGGCGCCTATCTCAGCTACAATCGGGCGGAAGGCGGGGTACACCCTGGACAAGTCGCCACCTCATCACAGGGCCAACACAGATAGACAGACAACATTCAGTGAAGTGAATTATATTTATATAGCACTTTTCTCTAGTGACTCAAAGCGCTTTGACATAGTGAAACCCAATATCTAAGTTACATTTAAACCAGTGTGGGTGGCACTGGGAGCAGGTGGGTAAAGTGTCTTGCCCAAGGACACAACGGCAGTGACTAGGATGGCGGAAGCGGGGATCGAACCTGGAACCCTCAAGTTGCTGGCACTGCCACCCTACCAACCGAGCTGTACCACCCAGGCCACCATCCACGACATCGGGGCCAAAAACAGAATGTTTAAACATTTTTCAGACTTTATTTTTAAGAAATATTTCATGTACTTTTTTAAATCAAACTTAAACTGAAAATACGATGCATGTTTTGTAGTAAAAAAAAAAAAAAATCAGAGGGAATATGTTTTTTTTTTAGTCCAAAACAATTGTGCAAACTTTCATGACACAAATCGGGGCTCAAACTCAGTACGATTGCCATCACAGGGGAGGATTATTATTATTATTATTATTATCAGTGGCTGAGCAGGAAAGGGCTAGGAATATGTTTGCGGTAACATTTCATATGAATCCCCCCGTCATTTATTAACTGACATTTTTCACGCGCTTCTTCATGCAAAGCAGGACACGTGAGGTAAGCATAAGTGGCCATCACTGTTATGGACAGTCAGTTCCATTTTCTAAAATAACATCCATCCATCCATTTCCTACCGCTTGTCCCTTTTGGGGTCACTAGGGCCTACCTCAGCTGCATTCGCACGGTAGGCGGGGTACACCCTCATTTTCATAAAATAACATATTTAATAATTACCAACACACACATTGAACTACTTAAAGTGTGTGTTGGCTCATCTCAGGAAACTTTATTTCATAAGATGAGGATTCGTTTGAGTCACAGGACTGAAAATAACAGGAGTGAGTTTTATAGCAACTGTTGACACAAAGCGCATTACTGAAATTCAACACAAATATAATTTAATTGTTGAGAAAGGCTCCAGTGCCCCCGCCACCCCGAAGAGAATAAGCGGTAGGAAATGGATGGATGTTTAGAAAAAAAATAAAAAGGTAACAGGACAGAGTTTAACTTCCCCAGTAGTCGTAGTTTAAATATTGAAAGTACATCAAAATAATGTTTGGCCTATAAGAATATGAATGATGCAACTTGCTGTGACTTGTGGAATAGTCCACATGTTTAATTTGTTAGGGCGGTGTTTTTCAACCACTGTGCCGTGGCACACTAGTGTGCCGTGGGAGATTATATTTGGTTTAAAACATTTTTTTTTGCAAACCAGCAATTATAATCCGCAAATAACATGCCGTTGTTGAGTGTCGGTGCAGTCCAGAGCTCGGCAGAGTCACCGTGTAATACTCTTCCATGTCAGTAGGTGGCAGCAGGTAGCTAATTGCTTTGTATATGTCGGGAACAGGGTTTGTTGACGTGACGACAATATGCAGACAACGGTGGGAGGCAGCGTGCAGGTAAAAAGGTATCTAATGCATAAACCAAAAATAAACAATCGTTGAGTACCCCTAAGAAAAGGCATTAAAGCTTAGGGAAGGCTATGCACAACGAAAGTGAAACTGAACTGGCTACAAAGTAAACAAAAACAGAATGCTGGACGACAGCAAAAACTTACTCTGTGTGGAGAAGAGACTTTGTACATCCGAACATGACATGACAATCAACAATGTCCACACAAAAAAAGATAGCAACATCTTAAATGGTCTTGATTGGTAAAACAAAGCAAGTGCGGGGAATATCGCTCAAAGGAGGACATGAAACTGCAACAGGAAAATACCAACACAACCGGAAAGGCCACCAAAATAGGAGCGCAAGACAAGGACTAAAACACTACACACAGGAAAACACAAACAAACTACAAATAGGTCAGGGCGTGATGTGACAGGTGGTGACAGTACACCTACTTTGAGACAAGAGCTATAGTGATGCATGCTTGGTTATGCTTTAAATTAATATCCAGTAATTGCGAAAATGACTTTTAAATGTCTACCGAGTTTAAATGTTTTAATGATTTCTGCTGGTGGTGTGCCTCCGGATTTTTTCAATGAAAAAAAGGCCCCTTGGCTCAAAACATTTTGAGAAACACTGCTCTAGAGGGACAAGCGGTAGAAGATGGATGGATAGATGGAAGTTAGAAGGAAAACATATTATTTTTGTCAAAGTTTGTTGTTGACGAACCCCAAGATGCAGCGAAGGAGGCCGGCATGGAGTGAGAAAACATGATTTAATTTAAATACTAAGACAAAAACAAACAAAGGATTCAAACAAAAAGCGCACACAAGGGCAAATAACAAACAAAAGGCCTAGCGTGGACGCTAACAGGTACAGTTGTGATCAAAATTATTCAACCCCCAGACAATTTTGGTGTTTTAGCAAGTTGGACATTTATTCCGTATTTTGTTTATAGTCATATCAAATAAAGATGTGTCAAATAGACAAATGCAACTTAAATTGTAACACTGTATTTTACAAAATACCAAAGGAGGACATTTTTCTTAATATATCATTGACAAAATGATTCAACCTCTTGAAGATCATAACTCTTAAGAAAAGAATTTGAATAAGGTCTTTTCAATCAGGTGTTGAAAACACCTGTAGATGTGATTAGCACCATAACTAGCAACAATTTAATTAATTGAAAAAGACTGTGACGCTCAGCTTCTTGTAGATGGTCAATGGCGTATTTGCAACATGGTGAAGTCCAGGGAGTGGTCAAAGAAGTCAAGAGAGGAGGTAATTTCTCTTCATAAGAAAGGATATGGATATAAGAAAATGGCAAAGACATTACACATTCCAAGAGACACAGTTGGGAGCATAATTTACAAGTTTAAAGCTAAAGGCACGGTGGAAACACTACCTGGGCGTGGTAGAAAGAGGATGCTGTGTGCGTAAAGTGGTGAAAACCCCCCGGGTAACAGCTGAGGAACTACAACAGGACATTGCAGAGGGGGGGAGGCAGGTTTTGTCCCAGACAATAAGGCCCGCACTACGAGATGAAGGCCTCCATGCCAGAACTCCCTGGCGCACCCCACTTCTGACTACCAGGCACAAGAAAAAAATAGACTCCAGTATGCCAAAAAATCATCTGGACAAACCCCAAAAGTTTTGGGAAACTGTTCTATGGAGTGATGAGACAAAACTGGAACTCTTTGGGCCTATGAATCAACGTTATGTCTGGAGGAGAAAAAAATGAAGCTTACAAAGTGAAGAACACCTTGCCTACTGTTAAGCATAGTGGGGGGGTCAATCATGCTCTGGGGCTGTTTCTCTGCCTCAGGTACCGGGAATTTCCAGCGCGTTCAAGGCATTATGAATTCTATTTCCTACCGGTATATATTAGCTGCAAATGTCATGAAGTCAGTGACGAAGCTGAGGCTTGGGAGACGTTGGACCTTCCAACAGGACAACAATCCCAAGCATACCTCCAAATCAACATCAGAGTGGTTGCAGAAGAAGGGCTGGAAGACTCTGGAGTGGCCTTCACAGTCGCCAGACCTAAATCCTATAGAAAACCTGTGGTGGGACTTGAAGAAGGCAGTTGCAGCACGCATGCCCAAGAATATGAATGAACTGGAGGCCTTTGCCCAAGAGGAATGGGCTAAACTACCTGTAGATGCTTGCAAGAAGCTTGTGTCCGGTTATGTATCACATTTGAAGGATGTAATTACTGCCAAATGGTGTTCTACTAAGTACTAAAGATGCATGTAACTAGGGGTTGAATCATTTTGTCAATGAGATATGAAGAAAAATGTCCTTTTTTGGTATTTTGTAAAATACAGTGTTACAATTTAAGTTGCATTTGTCTATTTGACACATCTTTATTTGATATGACTATAAACAAAATACGGAATAAATGTCCAACTTGCTAAAACACCAAAATTGTGTGGGGGTTGAATTATTTTGATCACAACTGTAGCAGGAAACAGAAGTCGTACTTGTAAAATGAAAGAACAAACTGGAAGTAGGGAACAAAAAACCGTAAGCTACAAACATCAAACGAATATAGCTTACCGCTACGCTGCAATGACTCGACAAGATACGACACGACAGGTAGCAATGACAACAGCAACAAGAAGTGACATCGATAAGACAATAATCCAGCACTGACCGGAGGAACAAAGCAGGTAAAATAGGAGCTGGCTGATTGACACCAGGTGTGGCCAAGTGCCAATCAGCCGCAGCTGAGGGGAAAACAGCATACAGGGAGACAAACAGGAAGCTGAACCAAAATAGGAGTGCTGACAGGAAATACTAAACACAGAGGAAAAAACTAAAACACAAACAAACTGTCAGTGGCAAGCCTGACAATTTTAGCATATGTACTCCAACAAAATGTGTCCCCATGCAGTCATAAATACAACAGGAAATGTACAGGTGTAATGTCACAGGTTACATTACTGAGATCTTTGACAATCCAGGCCTGAACGTAACAATCCACATTCTGTATCATCCCTATCACTAATAAGCAATGTTAGTATGTAGTGTCCGAACAGGAAATATCGCCTCTATTCTCCTATCTTAACGCAACACATAGCTCCGCCCCCAATGAAGTCATGCATGCTCTTGCAGCTGGGGATGCAAATAATTGTTATTGCGACATCCAGTGGACACATTTAGAACAGCAGTTTCTTTCATTGAAACACTCTGGTTAATTTTTATACTTAGCAAATTCATCTCGGGGGGGGGGGGGGCGGAAAAAACCTGTTGGCGGCCCCGCAAGTCATTTCTTTGACACCCCTGCTCAACACTCAATGTCTGCATCATATCAAAAGTGAAACAAAAAGTCATTTCGGGTCACCACTCGCGTAAACCACTGTGAATTACATTAAGATTCTCTAATACAGGGATTCTTAAACTGTGGTATGAGTGCTGCTGGTGTTACGCCAAATAATAGCTCACTTAAATATTCAAACACAGTGTTACTGTTCAAACTGTTTGGCCAAAATGTCCACCCTGAGATCGGTAGGTCGTGAGTTTAAACCCCGGCTGAGTCATAAGAAAGACTATAAAAATGGGACCCATTACCTCCCTGCTTGGCATAAAGCAATTAAGGTTGGAATTGGGGGTTAAATCACCAAAAATAATTCCCAGGCGCGGCCACCGCTGCTGCTCACTGCTCCCCTCACCTCCCAGGGGGGGATCAAGGGTAATGGGTCAAATGCAGAGAATAATTTCGCCACACCTAGTGTGTGTGTGTCAATCATTGGTACTTTAATTTCAACCTCAAATATTACATACACTCATTCATTTTTCATTTTTGATCAATAGACAATTCAACTTTAGCATCTAAAGACATATTTACACACCTATGCTTGAGAAGGAACAAGATGAAGAAAATCGTATATTTCCTGCCCCCTTTAACATAATAAGTAGGGATGTGCCATAATAACGGACTGCCGATATTATCAGCTGACAAATGCTTTAAAATGTGATATCGGAAATGATCGGTATCGGTTTTAATAAGTACCAATTATGATTTTTTTGAAAACACCGCTGTGCACACAGACGAAGGGGGAGATACAGAGCGCCAATCAACTTAAAAGGCACTTCCTTTGCGTGTCGGCCCAGTCACTTGAAATTGCAAGGCATACTTGGTCAACAGCCATACAGGTCACACTGAGGGTGGCCGTATAAACCACTTTAACACTGTTACGAGTACGCGCCACACTGAGAACCCACACCAAACAAGAATGACAAACACATTTCTGGAGAACATCCGCACCGTAACACAACATAAACACAACAGGACAAATACCCAGGATCCCTTGCAGCACTGAATCTTCCGGGGCGCTACAATATACTCACCCCCGCTACCACCAAACCCTGCCCCCCCCAATCCCACCCGTATCATTGTTGATTTATTTTCAAATTTATTAGCCTGTGGAAAAAAGTTAATGGTGACATTTACCTCAGAGGGCTGCAAATAGAAAAGAATCATTTCATTTTTTTTATTTAAATTGTATTTAGTATACAATTGATGTTTTTTTTGTTTTTTCTTTTAACTTTGATTTTGCGCTGTTAAGTTATATAAGCGTTGCTTGTTCCATATTCGCTGTTAAAGCAAATCCATCCATCCATCTTCTTCCGCTTATCCGAGGTCGGGTCGCGGGGGCAACAGCCTAAGCAGGGAAACCCAGACTTCCCTCTCCCCAGCCACTTCGTCTAGCTCTTCCCGGGGGATCCCGAGGCGTTCCCAAGCCAGCCGGGAGACATAGTCTTCCCAACGTGTCCTGGGTCTTCCCCGTGGCCTCCTACCGGTTGGACGTGCCCTAAACACTTCCCTAGGGAGGCGTTCGGGTGGCATGCTGACCAGATGCCCGAACCACCTCATCTGGCTCCTCTCTATGTGGAGGAGCAGCGGCTTTACTTTGAGTTCCTCCCGGATGGCAGAGCTTCTCACCCTATCTCTAAGGGAGAGCCCCGCCACACGGCGGAGGAAACTCATTTTGGCCGCTTGTACCCGTGATCTTATCCTTTCGGTCATGACCCAAAGCTCATGAGCATAGGTGAGGATGGGAACGTAGATCGACCGGTAAATTGAGAGCTTTGCCTTCCGGCTCAGCTCCTTCTTCACCACAACGGATCGGTACAACGTTCGCATTACTGAAGACGCCGCACCGATCCGCCTGTCGATCTCACGATCCACTCTTCCCCCACTCGTAAACAAGACTCCTAGGTTAAAGCAAATCAGTGTAGCAAACTGAGCAATAATTAACATGTTATTCATGCACTTTCTCTTGCTTCTTCAAGGCTTGAATGTTTGATTCATTCATCATTATTTTATTTTCAAAAAAGTTTATTTTGATATTTACCTCTGAAGGATGCAAATAGAAAAGAGGCATTCTATTTGTATTCGAACTTTATTTGACATGCCATTGATATTTTTTAAATTATTATTATTATTATTATTTGAAACTCGATTTTTGCATGTCAATACAAAGTTATATAAGCCTTGGTTGTTCAATATTCAATGCAAAATTTGTTTGGGTCACTATCCATCCATCCATCCATTTTCTACCGCTTATTCCCTTTCGGGGTCGCGGGGGGCGCTGGCGCCTATCTCAGCTACAATCGGGCGGAAGGCAGGGTACACTCTGGACAAGTCGCCACCTCATCGCAGGGCCAACACAGATAGACAGACAACATTCACACTCACTATTAAAAGTTAATTCGTCCAACCTTGGCCCGCGACTTTGTGCAGTTTCAATTTTTGGCCCACTCTGTATTGGAGTTTGACACCCCTGGGTTGGAGTGTCCGCCCTGAGATCGGTCGGTTGTGAGTTCAAAACCCGGCCGAGTCATACCAAAGACTATAAAAATGGGACCCATTACCTCCCTGCTTGGCACTCAGCATCAAGGGTTGGAGTTGGGGGTTAAATCACCAAAAATGATGGCCACTGCTCCCCTCACTTCCCAGGAGGTGATCAAGGGTGATGGGTCAAATGGAGAGGACAAATTAAACAATCTTTGGTACTTTAACAAAAAAAAAAAACACGTGCACAACTTCATGAAGTACATGAAGTTGTTAAATAAAACCTCCGTCTTGTTTTTAATGAATCCATAGGCCTACTACACTACTGTTTTTTAACTTTGGCCATGATGGTGGTACTTGGAAAGCCAAATTGTTTAGTACTTGGTGAGAAAAGCATGAGAACCACTGCTTTAATGTTAGTTTCACAATAACTAGGGAACATATCTGCTATTTTGATGCAAGTAAGTGTTAGTTTTGACTAATGTGGGCAAGGAAAAACCCCCGATTTGAGTCAAAGTTAGAGGTTAAACAGTGAAGATATAGAGTCTACAGTATAGGGGCGTCATATCACCGTGTACATACCTGCTGACCCAACGCCTTGAGCAGCCTTCTGCGAAATGAGAAGGTGCCACAGATCTTCAGGTCCACCTGTTTAGCCTCGATAGTGCCTCCAGATACGCCAAACAAGCACTATCTGCTTATTTTTACACTTTATTAGTTTATGTATTTATACTGGGGAGGGGGCTCCAATAGCGAGAAGAGATTAGACGTGGCTTCTAAAGCTGCGACGTGTCCGAAACACCTTGTGGCTCCGTGATAATTCTGGGAGCGCTTCGGCATTTGTTTGAATTGGAAAGTGCAGCCTGACAGCCGCTCGTCTGAACAGTAAATCTTCACCGGCCAGGGTGAGGAGATGCGAGTGTCGGTGGAGGGAGGGGCGGCAGGGGGTGGGGGGGATGGAGTCAAGTCCAAGGTGAGAGGCGTGAAGGAGCACTAGAAGGGTGGGGGTTAGGCAGCCTGTCTTTTCTCAAGACCCCTCTTCGTTTAGCGGGGACTCGGATGGGGAACACGTCCAGGGCGAGAGGCTGTGACTTATGTGGACTCAATGTGGTCCAGATCTGCGGCGAGGCTGCCTTCAATTACACACTCCGGCAGTTCAAAGTGTTCTTGAGCACGAAGACGCTATCCTCACGCCGGACATGTGTTTTTTTTTTTTTTTTAGTTTCTGCGTCACCACGCCGCTTGAAACAGAACGTTTAATCTAGTGGTTCTCAACCTTTTTTCAGTGATGTACCCCCTGTGAACATTTGTTTAATTCAAGTACCCCATAATCATCCATCCATCCATTTTCTACCGCTTATTCCCTTCGGGGTAGCGGGGGGGCGCTGGTGCCTATCTCAGCTACAATCGGGCAGAAGGCGGTGTACACCCTGGACAAGTTGCTACCTCATCCCAGGTCACCCCTTAATCAGAGCAAAGCATTTTTGGTTGAAAAAAAAGAGATAAAGAAGTAAAATACAGCACTATGTCATCAGTTTCTGTTTCATTAAATTGTATATCAGTGCAAAATATTGCTCATTTGTAGAGGTCTTTCTTGAACTATTTGGAAAAAAAGATATAAAAATAACTAAAAACTTGTTGAAAAATAAACAAGAGATTTAATCATAAATAAAGATTTCTACACATAGAAGTAATCATCAACTTAAAGTGCCGTCTTTGGGGATTGTAATAGAGATCCATCTGGATTCATGAACTTAATTCTAAACATTTCTTCACAAAAAAAGAAATATTTAACATCAATATTCATGGAACATGTCCACAAAAAATCCAATTGTCAACACTGAATATTGCATCCTTGCATTTCTTTTCACAGTTTATGAACTTACCTTCATATTTTGTTAAAGTATTACCCAATAAATATATGTACACTGAAAAAAGTGACTTTTTGGTGCTGTAAACTCTATTAGAGTAACTGTCATAATCTATACCTAATATTTTTAACATTCAGTAAGAACTAGAGTTTCTTAAGTAAAATTAAACATGTTATTAACGTAATACATGAATTATGGGGGGAAGAGAAAGTTTTACTTATGTTTCCTCATACTATTTAAATGTTTAATAGTTGTACGTACATCAACCTAAACATATTACATAAACTTTACTCTGAAAATCTAGTGTTTTGAAACGCATGCGCACAGCACGACAAGCTCTGGCCGACTGGCCGTTAGGATCACTTCACACAGCACTGCAAGGTGGCATTATGGGTAATTCTTATCTTGCGTTTATAATGTGTTACAGAGTCGATGTTCTCCAGAAATGTGTTTGGTGTGGGTTCACAGAGTGTGGCGCATATTAGTAAGAATGTAAAAGTTGTTTGTATCACAACCGTCAGTGTAAAAGATATGGCTGTTGACCAAGTATGCATTGCAATCTCGTATGAGAAGCAGCGAAACGCATGCGTCCTTCCGGGACGCAAAAAGCATGGTGTAAAAGTGGGCGCGATGACATGTTGTAGAGTAGTGGTCCCCAACCACTGGGCCGCGGCCGCAGAATAATTTTTTATTAATTTTTTTTTTATCACACTCTATTTTTTACTGAATGCCATTGATAAGCGGAGGAGTGAGAAGAGGCTTTAAATCAATTAGTGCCCTGGCGGCTATTCAAGGATAGGTATATAAAATGTACTTAAAATTTTGAGTAAAATGATGTTCCTGCCGATGAAAAACAAGTAGACTTTACTTAATTTGTTTAAATAAATATAACTTAAAACTTGGATGTAATTAAGTAACTGCTACTTAATATCTTCACAACTGTTATGTTATATGGTAAGTAGAATTTACTTGATACTGGCATTACATTTTACTTACCTCATTTGCGTGCAAATACTTACAATAATTTTTTCAAGTAAATCTTATGAGTTATTTTTTCCAGTGTATAAAGGATTTTTGAATTGTTGCTATTATTAGAATATTTTTGAAAAATCTCACATACCCCTTGGCATACCTTCAAGTACCCCCAGGGGTACAAGTACCCCCATTTGAGAACTGCTGATACAACATACATCCATGAACCTGGATGCATATGCAAAAGCACAATATATTTATTTATATCTGCACCTTATTACTCTTTTCTCCTCCACTACAACAAACTAATGCAACAAAATACAGAGTCTCGGAAAACTGGCGTGCACAAGCGATCCCTCAGAAAGCTGGCGTGCACATCACTTGTGCACGCCAGCTTTCCGAGACTCTTATTTTGTTAGCGCAGGCAGCATGAAGCAGGGCTTTTATTGTGAAGATAGGAAATATGCAGTCGGCCTTTAGAGTTTTGACGGAAGGGACGGCGCGAAAGTCTGTTGAAATAAAAAGTGTTTCTCGCTTTCCTCTCTGTCATTTTTTCATAATAATGAACTGGCAGCAGCCAGCGTCATCTCACAAGACCCTCGAGTGCCATGAATGTCAATCAAGCAAGCTACGGAATTTGGCGCCAATGTTTTTCTTGTAAAGTGTATGGAAGCTGGATGAATTAGATGCCAAAAACAACCACTTTCATGTGGTATTGTACGGAAAGGACAACTTTTTTTCTCCTCCATTTGAAAATGTGGGTGTTATCATCATTACTGTCTGATTCCAATCAATGCAAGTCATCAGAATCAGGTAATACACCAACTTATATTCTTGTCTTCGTGAAAGAAAGACATCTATATGTGTTACACATGCTTGTATTATCATTAAACACATTTAACTTGTTTACAAAAATGTCTCTTTCATAAATATATAAATATAAATGATATACATAAATGAGGTAGATCCCCTCGAGTTGGTCAATTGAAAAGTAGCTCGCCTGCAGAAAAAGTGTGGGCACCCCTGCACTACATTTTAGGGAAAGCACGGTACCAGCTCCTGGCTTGCTCTCAGAAGCATTTTACCTCGTCCTCCACTTGACAATAATACTCAAAATACTAAGAAACTTTCAGCCTGGGTACCAAAAATAAACCCGGGGTGATCCAGAGCGGATCAGCGTTTGTGATCGGCAATAATGGGGATTAATCGGCACTAATGGGCAATCACATACTTTATAAGAAAGCCTGAGGCTATTAGGACATTGAAGAACAAAATGTTCCAATCAGTGATGAAACGCACGGGGAGCCAATGTGACCAACTCAAAACGTGCTGGCCCCTATTTTCTCAGAGCTGAGATCCTTTTCTTAAAATATCCTTAACTGCTTAGCATATCTTGACCTACATTGGATAGAATTCTATTGTTGAAGAATATTAAAATGTGATTATGAACCAAACAAAAAGTCTGTTTGTCTTCAACCAAGTTCTGTCATGCTGAAGTCATCCCCCATGAGTGTCTTGCTGACTAGATCCAGAATACCCCCACCTCATTTTCTCGTTTTGGATGTTCCAAAGATAGCGTTGACAGGTGATATTAATGGCTTTTTATTAGCATCGCCTTGATTGCTGCAGACCTTTAGAAGAACAGGACGAAGGGAATAGAACCGAGCGAGTGGTCCGCCTACGACTCCTCACAGGGGAATGGCCTCTTCTTTTGATACCCTGCCCAAATGTGTTCCCCCCCCCCCATAGAAACTGCCCTGCAGATGTTGTTGCTGTATGCCGACTACAAAGAAGGAGCCCTTTATGAGTCCGGCGTCTATTTTAGGCTTCCCAAGCTGTGGAGTCCAGTCAGTCAAAGAAGACTTCAGCTTTCTGCGGTTTTATTCCTCTTGCCGGGATATTTTTGGATGAAAGTGGAAGAGATAAAGTGAGGATATATTGTCTATCGTTAGGTACCAACATACCATGGGGGCTGGCTATGATGGGCACCAGCCGGGTGGAGAGCAAGTGAGGAAAGGTGCCTGGTAACTGATTCATTGAAAAGCGTGCGGACTCCGAGAGAGAAGCATGACTGTTGACTGTGAGGGAAAAAAAGGTCTTGGGGGCGATATTAGCTCTTGATATTATCTTTAATTAAAGCACCGATCCCCCAGCCAAGTTGTGCAAACACTTCTAAATAGGTTCTGTAAATCAGACAAACATCCTCTATATTCCACGGCTCCACCAGATGGTTTTGGTTTCTCAAGGCCCTTTTCAAGGGAGATGCTGCGGGGACGGTCAACGTGTGTTACAGTCGCGTCGCGGAATTGTTGGATTTGCACTCCGGGCCGCTCCTAACATTTGTTAAAGGGGAACATTATCACAATTTCAAAAGGGTTACAAACAATAAAAATCAGTTCCCAGTGGCTTGTGGTATTTTTTGAAGTTTTTTTCAAAATTTTACCGGTCCCGTAATATTCCTAAATAAAGCTTTAAAGTGCCTTATTTTCGCTATCTTCGAAACCACTCTCCATTTCCCTGTGACGTCATACAGGGCTGCCAAAACAAACAACATGGCGGTTACCACAGCAAGATATAGCGACATTAGCTCGGATTCAGACTCGGATTTCAGCGGTTTAAGCGATTCAACAGATTACGCATGTATTGAAACAGATGGTCGGAGTATGGAGGCAGATAGCGAAAACGAAATTGAAGAAGAAATTGAAGCTATTGAGCGAATAGCTATCGACGCTATTCGGCCATAGCGTGAGTGTACCTAATAAAGTGGCCCATAGCATGGCTGCCTTATTAGCATCGCCGGTAAAATGTGCGGACCAAACGATCAGGACTTTCGCATCTTGTGACACTGGAGCAATTTAAATCCGTCGATTGGTAAGTGTTTGTTTCGGATTAAATGTGGGTATCTAGTTTCAAATGTACATGCAGCTAGCGTAAATAGCATGTTAGCATCGATTAGCGTAGCATGTTAGCATCGATTAGCTGTCAGTCATGGCGTGACCAAATATGTTGTTGGCACATAAGTCAACAACATCAACAAAACTCACCTTTGTGATTTCGTTGACTTAATCGTTGCAAATGCATCTGCAGGTTATCCATACATCTCTGTGCCATGTCTGTCTTAGCATCGCCGGTCAAATGTGCAGACACTCTGGCAAATTCAATGGGGGTCTGGCGGCAGATTTCTTGCCAGTGGTGCAACTTGAATCCCTCCCTGTTAGTGTTGTTACACCCTCCGACAACACACCGACTAGGCATGATGTCTCCAAGGTTCCAAAAAATAGTCGAAAAAACGGAAAATAACAGAGCTGAGACCCGGTGTTTGTAATGTGAAAATGAATATGGCGGGTGTGTTACCTCGGTGACGTCACGTTCTGACGTCATTGCTAGAAAGACCGATAAACAGAAAGGTGTTTAATTTGCCAAATTTAGAGTTCGGAAATCGGTTAAAAAAATACATGGTCTTTTTTCTGCAACATCAAGGTATATATTGACGCTTGCATAGGTTTGGTGATAATGTTACCTTTTAAGTTTGTTTGTGGGGTCTTGGTGATGGTTGAGCTGGACAACAAATACTTTACCAATGTCCCTTTGTGTAGGACTAGGCCAGTGGTTCTCAACCTTTTTTCAGTGATGTACCCCCTGTGAACATTTTTTTAATTCAAGTACCCCCTAATCATCCATCCATTTTCTACCGCTTATTCCCTTCGGGGTGGCGGGGGGCACTTATGCCTATCTCAGCTACAATCGGGCAAAAGGCGGGGTACACCCTGGACAAGTTGCTGCCTCATCCCAGGGCACCCCCTAATCAGTGCAAAGCATTTTTGGTTGAAAAAAGGAGATAAAGAAGTAAAATACAGCACTATGTCATCAGTTTCTGATTTATTAAATTGTATAACAGTGCAAAATATTGCTTATTTGTAGTGGTCTTTATAAATGATAAATGGGTTGTACTTGTATAGCGCTTTTCTACCTTCAAAGTACTCAAAGCGCTTTGACACTACTTCCACATTTACCCATTCACACACACATTCACACACTGATGGAGGGAGCTGCCATGCAAGGCGCCAACCAGCAACCATCAGGAGCAAGGGTGAAGTGTCTTGCTCAGGACACAACGGACGTGACGAGGTTGGTTCTAGGTGGGATTTGAACTACGCCACGGCCACTCTTCCACTGCGCCACGCCGTCCCTATCTTGAACTATTTGGAAAAAAATATATAAAAATAACTAAAAACTTACACAGAAGTAATCATCAACTTAAAGTGCCGTCTTTGGGGATTGTAATAGAGATCCATCTGGATTCATGAACTTAATTCTAAACATTTCTTCACAAAAAAATAAATCTTTAACATCAATATTTATGGAACATGTCCCCAAAAAAATCTAACTGTCAACACTGAATATTGCATTGTTGTATTTCTTTTCACAGTTTATGAACTTACATTCATATTTTGTTGAAGTATTATTCAATAAATATATCTGTAAGGGTTTTTGAATTGTTGCTATTTTTAGAATATTTTTTAAAAATCTCACGTACCCCTTGGCATACCTTCAAGTACCCCCAGGGGTACGCGTACCCCCATTTGAGAACCACTGGACTAGGCTAATGGACAATCCACTTTGTAAAGTCTACATTCCACCCCTTGGATTGTAAATAATGTCAATAATCCAATGTATATACTCTGAAGATCATTAACTAGTGTGATGACTGTATTATGCTGATAGTATATATTTGTACCATGAGTTGATTTACGTGGACCCCGACTCAAACAAGTTGAAAAACGTATTTGGGTGTTACCATTTAGTGGTCATTTGTACGGAATATGTACCATATTTTTCGGACTATAAGTCGCAGTTTTTTTTCATAGTTTGGCCGGGGGTGCGACATATACTCCGGAGTGACTTATGTGTGAAATTATTAACACATTACCGTAAAATATCAAATAATATTATTTATCTCATTCGCGGAAGAAACGTAGAAAATGTCAACCATCGTCACACACACGTCAACCAATAAGAATTTGGCCGGGGAGGGTCATGGCAGAAGTGCATTGTGGGTCATAGAATGCTAACTGCTATATGCTACTGCCGTAGCTATTAAAATGGATAATTTCATCGTTGGCGGTAACTTATAAAAACTGAGAAGGGCTGAACAAAAATGGCACGGAAAAGGAAATCATGTACTGCAGATTACAAGCTGGACGTAGTGAAATATGCAGCAGAAAACGACAAGAGGAAGCGGTGCATTTCTTTGGAGTTGGTAGAGTTGTTCCAAAGCGACATCGAGGAAGAAGATTTCATCGGATTTATCGATTAGGAGTGACAGAATGTTTGGTAAACGTATAGCATGTTCTATATGTTATAGTTATTTGAATGACTCTGAGTTGGGTAATTGTGTTAGATGTAAATATAAACGGAATACAATGATTTGCAAATCCTTTTCAACCCATATTCAGTTGAATATGCTACAAAGACAACATATTTGATGTTCAAAATGATAAACTTTTTTTTTGTGCAAATAATCATTAACTTTAGAATTTGATGCCAGCAACACATGACAAAGAAATTGGGAAAGGTGGCAATAAAATACTCATAAAGTTGAGGAATGCTCATCAAACACTTATTTGGAACATCCCACTGGTGTGCAGGCTAATTGGGAACAGGTGGGTCCCATGATTGGGTATAAAAACAGCTTCCCAAAAAATGCTCAGTCTTTCACAAAAAAGGATGTGGCGAGGTACACTCCTTTGTCCACAACTGCGTTAGCAAATAGTCAAACAGTTTAAGAACAATGTTTCTCAAAGTGCAATTGCGATAAATTTAGGGATTTCAACATCTACCGTCCACAATATCATCAAAAGGTTCAGAGAATCTGGAGAAATCATTTCACGTAAACGGCATGGCCGGAAACCAACATTGAATGACGGTGACCTTCGATCCATCAAACGGCACTGTATCAAAAACCGACATCAATCTCTAAATGATATCACCACATGGGCTCAGGAACACTTCAGAAAACCACTGTCACTAGATACAGTTCGTCATTACATCTGTAAGTGCAAGTTAAAGCTCTACTATGCAAAGCAAAAGCCATTTATCAACAACATCCAGAAACGCCGCCGGCCTCTCTGGGCCCGAGATCATCTAAGATAGACCGATGTAAAGTGGAAAAGTGTTCTGTGGTCTGACGAGTCCACATTTCACATTTTTTTTGGAAATATTCAACATCGTGTCATCGGGACCAAAGGGGTAGCGAACCATCCAGACTGTTATCGACGCAAAGTTCAAAAGCCAGCATCTGTGATGGTATGGGGGTGCATTAGTGCCCAAGGCACGGCTAACTTACACATCTGTGAAGGCACCATTAATGCTGAAAGGTACATACAGGTTTTGGAACAACATATGCTGCCATCTAAGCGCCGTCTTTTTCATGTATTTCAGCAAGACAATGCCAAGCCACATTCAACACAGGTTAAAAAAGCGTGGCTTCGTAAAAAAAGAGTCTCTGTGCTTTCCTGGCCCGCCTGCAGTCCAGAAATGTCTCCCATCGAAAATGTGTGGCCCATTATGAAACGTAAAATATGACAGCGGAGACACCGGACTGTTGAACGACTGAAGCTCTACATAAAACAAGAATGGGAAAGAATTCACCTTTTAAAGCTTCAACAAATAGTTTCCTCAGTTCCCAAACTTTTATTGAGTGTTATTAAAAGAAAAGGTGATGTAACACAGTGGTGAACATGCCCTTTCCCAACTACTTTGGCATGTGTTGCAGCCATGAAATTTTAAGTTAATTATTATTTGCAAAAAAATAAAAAAAAATAAAGCTTATGAGTTTGAACATTAAATATGTTGTCTTTGTAGTGCATTCAATTGAATATAGGTTGAAAATAATTTGCAAATCATTGTATTCCGTTTATATTTACATCCAACACAATTTCCCAACTAATATGGAACCATATTACATGTTATAATGGCTGTTAAGGCTATCACACTGTATTGGATCAGGCTTGCTCTTGTTTTGTTTCATATTTGAAATTAAAATATATCAATCAATCAATACATTATTACTCTAAATATAAACCTACAACAAAGTGGACCGTCAAATATGCGTGGCTTGGGGTATGATTTAAAGGTGCATCGGTTTCCTTGTGAGCTCCAATTTAACTGCAAAAACCTTAACAGGACTCTCATACAAAAAATAATATTCCACTCAGCTCTACATATTCTTAAAAGGAGTATTCTACGGATTATTTGTGCACAATCCATGCAGCTGGGTTCCTAACTTTCAACTAATTATTAAAACTGCAACTAAACTACTTTAGTTATGCATCCGATGAATTGCTTTTATGATTCAAACCATGTAAATCATCATTTGGCTCCCACGCGCAAACTATAATCCTGGAAGTTGGTCACAGTGACCGGCGTGTAAAGTCCCTCGTTGATGACAAATTGCAATCAAGAGTCTTGACTCACGGCGACCAGATCTGGACGTTCCCACCGCAAAAAAAAATTGACGTCAAAGGTCGAGTGCATCTCATACCGATGTCGATGCGTTTACATGGGAGTTAGTTAACAGTCAGATTCAGATGCCATCAGTTAGCTCTATTAGGGGGAATGAGAATCCATCACTATTAAGGCCAGTATTCCCACCAATGCACTGGAATCCCCAGCTGTTTGATTTAATAACAACAAGTAAAAATTGTTGCAGCAAGATAAACCTGTTTTTCTGTTCTTACAACACATATTTCATATTAAATACAGAGCAGTTATTCGACTTTTAATTGGCCCTAGTGTGTGAGTGTGAATGTTGTCTGTCTATCTGTATTGGCCCTGCGATGAGGTGGTGACATGTCCTGGGACAAGCAGTAGAAAATTAATGGATGGATACTAGTAATAGTGCTGTAATTCAAGCATCCTAGTGGGCGTGACTAGCATTCGCCACTTTTGTCTTAAATAGCCCAAAACAATCTGCCTAACAATAAGCCCTGCAAACCAAAGTCATTTGTTAAGTTAAAAAGATCCATCCATCCATCCATCTTCTTCCGCTTATCCGAGGTCGGGTCGCGGGGGCAACAGCCTAAGCAGGGAAACCCAGACTTCCCTCTCCCCAGCCACTTCGTCTAGCTCTTCCCGGGGGATCCCTAGGCGTTCCCAGGCCAGCTGGGAGACATAGTCTTCCAACGTGTCCTGGGTCTTCCACGTGGCCTCCTACCGGTTGGACGTGCCCTAAACACCTCCCTAGGGAGGCGTTCGGGTGGCATCCTGACCAGATGCCCGAACCACCTCATCTGGCTCCTCGATGTGAAGGAGCAGCGGCTTTACTTTGAGTTCCTCCCGGATGGCAGAGCTTCTCACCCTATCTCTAAGGGAGAGCCCCGCCACCCGGCGGAGGAAACTCATTTCGGCCGCTTGTACCCGTGATCTTATCCTTTCGGTCATGACCCATAGCTCATGACCATAGGTGAGGATGGGAACGTAGATCGACCGGTAAATTGAGAGCTTTGCCTTCCGGCTCAGCTCCTTCTTCACCACAACGGATCGGTACAACGTCCGCATTACTGAAGACGCCGCACCGATCCGCCTGTCGATCTCACGATCCACTCTTCCCCCACTCGTGAACAAGACTCCTAGGTACTTGAACTCCTCCACTTGGGGCAGGGTCTCCTCCCCAACCCAGAGATGGCATTCCACCCTTTTCCTTTAAAATGATGTTGCAGAATATATATATTTTTTAATAGTGTGGTAGATTAAAAAAAATGCAACAGATATACCGTTTTTTACACTACATTCGGCCTTGGCAATTATTTTACTTGGGGGGCCAGTATATCTATTTTTAGGAACACTAATACAAAACCTCACAATAATGACTGAAAGCTAAAAACGTTATGACAGACCGCCTTTTTTTTACTGAATGAGACACCCGGAATGTACATGAAAATAAAGAAAGTGGGATTTACAATATTAACTATGAACGATAAAACACTGAATATTGACAACATATTTTAAAATCAAGCAAAACGCAACCAAAATGCAACAAAAGTGAAAAAAAAAAACCCACCTACAATCTGAGATATCTCATAGTGACCATAGTAAGTAATTAGATGACCATAGTAACTCATTAGTTGACCATAGTAACTAGTATATGATGCAGATTCCAACCATTGAAAGACTTAATATAGTTGAAGACTTACGGTCATTAGAAAACATCACAGCACATCATAATGGCAGCTACACTTTCCATCTAAAACAATTATTTGGGAATGTCCGGCGGGCCGGATTGAAAAGCTCTAAATATTGACAACATATTTTACAATCAAGCGAAACACAACCAAAATGCAACAAACAGTCAAAAAAACCCCACCAACAATCTGAGATACCTCACAGTGACCATAGTAAGTAATTAGATGACCATAGTAACTAGTATATGATACGGATTCCAACCATTGAAAGACTTAGTATAGTTGAAGACTTACAGTCATTAGAAAACATCACTGCACATCATAATGGAAGCTACATTTTCCATCTTAAACATCTAAAACAATTATTTGGGACTGTCCGGCGGGCCAGATTGAAAAGCTCAACAGGCCGCATGTGGCCCCCGGGCCTTAATTTGCCGAGGTCTGCACTACATGGTACTCACTCAGGTCAGCTCAACCCACTTTAAAAAGTATCACAGGAAACGTAAAAAAATATATAATTGGATGCATCATTGCAGGGTATTTCCTGTCATTACTTCTTGGTAAGAAGACAATTGTTATCCAAGATGAGACTGAGGGCAGCAAGAACAGTGAGCACTGCATGAAACTCAACCATAGTACTGCAGAAAAGAATTCACGCTAACATCAACAGGTGTGGTTTTTTTGGTCATTTTTACCCATCCATCAGTCTAACTCCGGCCTGGGCAATTATTTTGACTCGAGGGCCACATTTAGAAAAAAAGATGTGTCTGGGGGCCGGTATATCTGTTTTTAGGAACACTAATACAAAACCTCACAATAATGTCCGATTGAATGCTAAAAACATTGTGACAGACTGCTTTAAAAAACATAATGGCATTTTACATTTTTCTATGAAGGATAAAACACTGACTATTGACAAAATATGAACGTCACAACCCCTTTCGATCGACACATTTTACAATCAAGTGAAATGCAAAAAACAGTGAAATATGAACATGAAAAGTACAAAATAAAACCACCTACAATCTGATACATCTCTAAGCTTTAGAACTTTGTTGTGAAAATCTCCTTCCGCGTCTGTGGAAACGCTTCCCACCCACACTGCTTGGTGCCTCGTCTGAGCTGATGTGACGAAGATTACCATGGTAACTAATTAGATGACCATAGTAACTAATTAGATAACAATAGTAACTGGTATATCATCCATAAGTGCAGATTCCAACCATTGAAAGACTTAGTATAGTTGAAGACTTACAGTCATTAGAAAACATCACTGCACATCATAATGGAAGCTACATTTTCCATCTTAAACATCTAAAACAATTATTTGGGACTGTCCGGCGGGCCAGATTGAAAAGCTCAACAGGCCGCATGTGGCCCCCGGGCCTTAATTTGCCCTGGTCTGTACTACATGGTACTCACTCAGGTCAGCTCAACCCACTTTAAAAAGTATCACAGGAAACGTAAAAAAATATATAATTGGATGCATCATTGCAGGGTATTTCCTGTCATTACTTCTTGGTACGAAGACAATTGTTATCCAAGAAGAGACTGAGGGCAGCAAGAACAGTGAGCACTGCAGGAAACTCAACCATAGTACTGCAGAAAAGAATTCACGCTAACATCAACAGGTGTGTTTATTTTTGTCATTTTTACCCATCCATCAGTCTAACTCCGGCCTGGGCAATTATTTTGACTCGAGGGCCACATTTAGAAAAAAAAGATGTGTCTGGGGGCCGGTATATCTGTTTTTAGGAACACTAATACAAAACCTCACAATAATGTCTGATTGAATGCTAAAAACATTGTGACAGACCACCTTAAAAAACATAAAGGCATTTTCCATTTTTCTATGAATGATAAAACACTGACTATTGACAAAATATGAACGTCACACCCCTTTTCGATCGACACATTTTACAATCAAGTGAAATGCAAAAAACAGTGAAATATGAACGTGAAAAGTACAAAATAAAACCACCTACAATCTGATACATCTCTAAGCTTTAGAACTTTGTTGTGAAAATCTCCTTCCGCGTCTGTGGAAACGCTTCCCACCCACACTGCTTGGTGCCTCGTCTGAGCTGATGTGACGAAGATTACCATGGTAACTAATTAGATGACCATAGTAACTAATTAGATGACCATAGTAACTAATTAGATAACAATAGTAACTGGTATATCATCCATAAGTGCAGATTCCAACCATTGAAATGCTTAGTATAGTTGAAGACTTACAGTCATTAGAAAACATCACTGCACATCATAATGGAAGCTACATTTTCCATCTTAAACATCTAAAACAATTATTTGGGAATGTCCGGCGGGCCAGATTGAAAAGCTCAACAGGCCGCATGTGGCCCCCGGGCCTTAATTTGCCCAGGTCTGCACTGCATGGTACTCACTCAGGTCAGCTCAACACACTTTAAAAAGTACCACAGGAAACGTAAAAAAAATATAATTGGATGCATCATTGCAGGGTATTTCCTGTCATTACTTTTTGGTAAGAAGACAATTGTTATCCAAGAAGAGACTGAGGGCAGCAAGAACAGTGAGCACTGCAGGAAACTCAACCATAGTACTGCAGAAAAGAATTCACGCTAACATCAACAGGTGTGGTTTTTTTGGTCATTTTTACCCATCCATCAGTCTAACTCCGGCCTGGGCAATTATTTTGACTCGAGGGCCACATATAGAAAAAAAGATGTGTCTGGGGGCCGGTATATCTGTTTTTAGGAACACTAATACAAAACCTCACAATAATGTCTGATTGAATGCTAAAAACATTGTGACAGACCGCTTTAAAAAACATAATGGCATTTTCCATTTTTCTATGAAGGATAAAACACTGAATATTGACAAAATATGAACGTCACACCCCCTTTCGATCGACACATTTTACAATCAAGTGAAACGCAAAAAACTGTGAAATATGAACGTGAAAAGTACAAAATAAACCCACCTACAATCTGATATATCTGATACATCTCTAAGCTTTAGAACTTTGTTGTGAAAATCTCCTTCCGCGTCTGTGGAAACGCTTCCGACCCAAACTGCTTGGTGCCCCGTCTGAGCTGATGTGACGTAGATTACCATGATAACTAATTAGATGACCATAGTAACTAATTAGATTACCATAGTAACTGGTATATCATCCATAAGTGCAGATTCCAACCATTGAAATGCTTAGCCCTGGTGTGTTAGTGTGGGTGTGGATGTTGTCTGTCTATCTGTGTGGGGTGCCGACTTGTCCGGGGTGTGCAGCGCCTTCCGCCCGAGTGCAGCTGGGATGGGCGGTAGAGAATGGATGGATGGTATTACTGCTTCCAAAGCACATCATTTCACAGTAATGTTCACTTCAGTGGAATTCAAGATCCTGTTTGCAGCCCCTAAACATTCACTCACTGTCATTTTGTTGTTTTTTTTCACAGAAAAAAGCAAAACCTCTGTCATTGCCACTGATGTGTTGAAATTGAAGTTTACTTTTTCGATATCATATCTGGTGCTTGCTTCATAAAACAAGTAATTTTTAGAGGAGGAAGGGAAGGTGTACAGTAAGGTAAAAAACACACCTTGACTGAGATATATTTACCAACTTTTTATTTTTATTTTGTAAGAGTTTTTGACTTCTACCTCTTAAATATGCCTGGATCTGTTGCCAGATAGTACCTTTTTTCTTCCAAGTAATCTAAGTTGTGGTTGGATTACAAAACGCAAAACTAAATATAAATATATAAAACAAAATTAAATGTTCCCTTGATTTAAATTATTTTGACTGAAATATGTTGAATTTTGCAAATAGGGATGACTTAGCTCGGTTGGTAGAGCGGCCGTGCCAGCAATTTGAGGGTTGCAGGTTCAATTCCCGCTCCGCCGTCCTAGTCACTGCCGTTGTGTCCTTGGGCAAGACACTTTACCCACCTGCTCCCAGTGCCACCCACACTGGTTTAAATGTAACTTAGATATTGGGTTTCACTATGTAAAGCGCTTTGAGTCACTAGAGAAAAGCGCTATATAAATATAATTCACTTCACTTCACTTCACTTAGTATCGTTGAAGACTTACAGTCATTAGAAAACATCACTGCACATCATAATGGCAGCTACAATTTCCATCTTAAAGATCTAAAAAAAATATTTGGGAATGTCTGGCGGGATAGATTGAAAAGCTCAACGGGCCGCAAGTGGCCCCCGGGCCTTAATTTGCCCAGATCTAGTCTAACTTCATGCTTAGATCCCGAGCAGTGGATGCCTTTGTCAGTGGAAAAGTGTCACTAACGAGCTCGGGCCTAGGCCAGCTGAGTATTGGAAACACGTTGCATTGGAAAATGGAGATCATTAGTAAGTAGTTGCTACTTTTTGATCTTAGAGAGTAAAACCTCCCGGCTAGGGTTGCCCTCACAGGGCCGTTTGTAAAAATGAAACCATACAAAATGTGTTATCGCCTCATGGTATTATTACACAATTGGCCCTTTATTTGCTCGTCATTATTTACCAACAAACTGATGGAAAACATGCTTTGGAATCAGAAGTCGAGATAACAAGCAGATATTAAAGTTCCACTTGGAATAATATTGAAGTTAGAATACAGTGGGGCAAAAAAGTATTTAGTCAGCCTCCGATTGTGCAAGTTCTCCCACTTAAAATGATGACAGAGGTCTGTAATTTTCATCATAGGTACACTTCAACTGTGAGAGACAGAATGTGAAAAAAAATCCAGGAATTCACATTGTAGGAATTTTAAAGAATTTATTTGTAAATTATGGTGAAAAATAAGTATTTGGTCAACCATTCAAAGCTCTCACTGATGGAAGGAGGTTTTGGCTCAAAATCTCACGATACATGGCCCCATTCATTCTTTCCTTAACACGGATCAATCGTCCTGTCCCCTTAGCAGAAAAACAGCCCCAAAGCATGATGTTTCCACCCCCATGCTTCACAGTAGGTGTGGTGTTCATGGGATGCAACTCAGTATTCTTCTTCATCCAAACACGACGAGTTGAGTTTATACCAAAATGGATACATGGATGATACAGCAGAGGATTGGGAGAATGTCATGTGGTCAGATGAAACCAAAATAGAACTTTTTGGTATAAACTCAACTTGTCGTGTTTGGAAGAAGAAGAGTACTGAGTTGCATCCCAAGAACACCACACCTACTGTGAAGCATGGGGGTGGAAACATCATGCTTTGGGGCTGTTTTTCTGCTAAGGGGACAGGACGATTGATCCGTGTTAAGGAAAGAATGAATGGGGCCATGTATCGTGAGATTTTGAGCCAAAATCTCTTTCCATCAGTGAGAGCTTTGAATGGTTGACCAAATACTTATTTTCCACCATAATTTACAAATAAATTCTTTACAATTCCTACAATGTGAATTCCTGGATTTTTTTTTTCACATTCTGTCTCTCACAGTTGAAGTGTACCTATGATGAAAATTACAGACCTCTGTCATCATTTTAAGTGGGAGAACTTGCACAATCGGTGGCTGACTAAATACTTTTTTGCCCCACTGTAAATTCAGTAGCATGGTGTTCCTTGTATTTCTGTGAAATTTTAATTACATTCAGCAAAACAAAACAAAACAAAAAAAGTTAATTTTCAGGCTTTTTCTGGCCATTTTAAATGATTTGCCAGTTGTGGCCCCAGGGTCTTAGTTGGACACTTGTCTTGTAGTTTGAACGCCAAATAATAACTGATGCTGTGAAAGCATGTATACTCACACTGTATGTTACAACATTTTCATGCCATCCATCCATTTTCTACCGTTTGTCCATGTCAGGGTGCGTGGGGGATCGCTGGAGCCTATCTCAGCTGCATTCGGGCGGAAGGCGGCGTACACCCTGGACAAGTCGCCACCTTCATCGCAGGGCCAACACAGATAGACAGACAACACTCACACTCACATTCACACACTAGGGCCAATTTAGTGTTGCCAATCAACCTATCCCCAGGTGCATGTCTTTGGAGGTGGGAGGAAGCCGGAGTACCCGGAGGGAACCCACGCAGTCACGTAGAGGACATGCAAACTCCACACAGAAAGATACCGAGCACGGCGTTGAGCCCAGGATTACTCAGGACCTTCGTATTGTGAGGCAGATGCACTAAACCCTGTACCACCGTGCTGCCCTATTTAAGCCTTGCTTGTTCAATATTCATTGCAAAACTTGTTTGGGTCAATCAATCAATCAATCAATGTTTATTTATATAGCCCCACATCACAAATGTCTCAAAGGACTGCACAAATCATTACGACTACAACATCCTCGGAAGAACCCACAAAAGGGCAAGGAAAACTCACACCCAGTGGGCAGGGAGAATTCACATCCAGTGGGACGCCAGTGACAATGCTGACTATGAGAAACCTTGGAGAGGACCTCAGATGTGGGCAACCCCCCCCCCCTCTAGGGGACCGAAAGCAATGGATGTCGAGCGGGTCCAACATGATACTGTGGAAGTTCAATCCATAGTGGCTCCAACACAGCCGCGAGAGTTCAGTTCAAAGCGGATCCAAGACAGCAGCGAGAGTCCCGTCCACAGGAGACCATCTCAAGCGGAGGCGGGTCAGCAGCGTAGAGATGTCCCCAATCAATACAGGCGAGCGGTCCATCCTGGATCCCGACGAGCGGTCCATCCTGGGTCCTTATTAAAAGGTTAATTTGTTCAACCTTGGCCCGCGGCTTTGTTCAGTTTAAAATTTTGTCCCACTCTGTATTTGAGTTTGACACCCCTGAACTACATTCAAATGGTTTTTTGAACGTTTTTTATTATTATCATTTTTTTACGGCTTTTTGCCGGATCTCTTGGAAGGCATTACGAACAAAAACCGAGGTACCGCAGTAAACGCCACAGAAGTCTAAAAAAAAAAAAAAAAAAACCCCAGGAGGGACACTTTAAACAGAATCTGCTAGTTATGCTTAATGTGTTGCCTTAAAAGAGCATGTTGCCAGATAAAAGCACGGAGAGTGGAGTGGAGGGAGGGAAAGAACAAGATGCTGAGTTTAACATGCCAGAGTTGATAAGCTACTGGCTTGGCGCCAGGACAACACCCGCCTCCAACCCCCACACACACTACAAACTTACAGTGGCGAAAAAAAAAAAAAACTCGGCCGCCGCCACCACCGCCCCTCTAGTGGCGTCAACATTGCTCTTCATTAGCGTCCCAGAAGGGGATGCTTGTCATGTACTAGTAATTAGCAGAGGAGGCTTTTCTGAAGGCCCCTCATTAGGGCAGACTTGAAGGCAGAGAGGGTGTGTCCAAAACAGCTGGATGAGCCAAATATTACTTTCCTGCAGTACTACATAGTGGAATGCTGACTTGTTGGACATGCCTGCGTTGTTAACACTGATAACGACGTCAGCACCACCGCTGGAAATGTCGGTTTCCATGCTGTGGTGAGGTGTACTTCTGTCTGCACTGCAGAGCTTATCAGGAGCGATGAGAGCCTTTTCACCTGGAGCCTGTTTAGAAGCGACTAGGGCTGGGCGATACATCGATATACTCGATATATCGGGGGTTTGTCTCTGTGCGATATAGAAAATGACTACCGTATTTCCTTGAATTACCGCCGGCGCGCTAATTAATTTAAAACCTCTTCTCACTCCTGCGCTTACCAAAGGCATGCGGTAAAAGTAAGCATGCGCTAATTATTTTAAAACCTCTTCTCACTCCGGCACTTACCAAAGTCATGAAGTAAAAAATTTGAGTGTGATCTGAGCTTGGACCTTAAATCCTACTGAATAGCTCTTAATCTTCTTCCCTTTATGCTATTTCAAATTACCGGTATTGAAATTGGCCTCCTCCGTTTTGAAAATGATGACGGGGGAAGTGTCACTCGTGACATCAGGAGTTTGACCAGGCGGTAATACTAAGCATGCGCTAATTATTTTGCGAAGCGAGTTTCACCCGGCAGTAATTCAATGCAGGTGCATACTATATGACCTGCGGCAATTCAAGGAAAAACAGTATCCATCCATCCATCCATTTTCTACCGCTTATTCCCTTTCGGGGTCGCGGGGGGCGCTGGTGCCTATCTCAGCTACAATCGGGCGGAAGGCAGGGTACACCCTGGACAAGTCGCCACCTCATCGCAGGGCCAGACAACAACATTCACACTCACATTCACACACTAGGGCCAATTTAGTGTTGCCAATCAACCTATCCCCAGGTGCATGTCTTTGGAGGTGGGAGGAAGCTGGAGTACCCGGAGGGAACCCACGCATTCACGGGGAGAACATGCAAACTCCACACAGAAAGATCCCGAGCCTGGATTTGAACCCAGGACTGCAGGAACTTCGTATTGTGAGGCAGACGCATTAACCCCTCTGCCACCGTGAAACAGTATATCGTGATATTTCAGTATACATTCTCACGCAGTTGCTTATAACTGCTGGCATTACACTACAGGCTCTTCTTACTCTTTGTTGTCTCTCCTTCTCACAGACAGCAAGCGCACCTTCTTACATACGTCTCATACGTATATGCCCTTGCGAAGCAGAGAGGTAGCAGCGTGGGTAACGTTAGCTGTGATGCTAGCGGAGTGGTGCGAGTGGTAATACGAGAGAAAGAAGGTGAGAATCTGGTAACAAATGAAAGAAGCATTAATTAAACAGCAGGGGGTCCATCATCCGGTGGTGGTTTGGCTTCAAGCGGGAATATGTCGAACATACAACCGGAATTTGTCAAGTGTGGGGCAAAAGTGTTGCTAAAAAAAAAATAACATTAATGCTAATATGTAGGTAGCATCATTTGAAAAGTCACCCGCTAGAGAATGAAGAATGCTTGAAACTCTGCATGTCAACATCTCCATTCGGCGCCACACCAACAAAATGCCGAGGCAACCATTTCCACATCAACACCGTATGAAAAAAATATTCAACAACATAAGGAGATAACGTCCGTATTGGCCTACCACATAGCGATTTGATTTCCTATTATGCAGCTCATTTTTATTTGACAGTTATTGAAATGTTATTTGTGACATCATGCACAAAAGTGCACTTTATTTGTTTGAAACTATTGGAGTGGCGTTCTGTACAAAAAGTGCACTTTAATTTAGTGTTGTTTTGATATGTCATCTTAGTGAAATCATGCACAAAAGTGCACTTTATTTGTTTGAAACTATTGGAGTGGCGTTCTGTACAAAAAGTGCACTTTAATTTAGTGTTGTTTTGATATGTCATCTTAGTGAAATCATACACAAAAGTGCACTTTATTTGTTTGAAACTATTGGAGTGGCGTTCTGTACAAAAAGTGCACTTTAATTTAGTGTTGTTTTGATATGTCATCTTAGTGAAATCATGCACAAAAGTGCACTTTATTTGTTTGAAACTATTGGAGTGGCGTTCTGTACAAAAAGTGCACTTTAATTTAGTGTTGTTTTGATATGTCATCTTAGTGAAATCATGCACAAAAGTGCACTTTATTTGTTTGAAACTATTGGAGTGGCGTTCTGTACAAAAAGTGCACTTTAATTTAGAGTTGTTTTGATATGTCATCTTAGTGACATCATGCACAAAAGTGCACTTTATTTGTTTGAAACTATTGGAGTGGCGTTCTGTACAAAAAGTGCACTTTAATTTAGTGTTGTTTTGATATGTCATCTTAGTGACATCCTGTCATGATCCGCTGCCCGGATCATAGTTGACTTGTGTTTTCAGCACCTGTTGAGTTTGTGTGTCGGTTGCCATGAAGACAAATAACATTCACCTGCCTCTGGTTAGTGTTCGGGACGCGCACCTGTTGCCCGGGCACTAATCAGAGGGCTATTAAGTCCTTGCCTTGGCCTCACTCGGTCTGGCTTCCTAATTTGTTTCTTACAACAGATGAACACGTTTATTTCTTGCTCTGAACCTGCTAGCTTCCAAGCTAGGCTCTTTTTATCTTCTAGCTCCCACGCTAGCTCCTTTAGTTTCTGCCCTAAGTGCTATGAGCATGTTTTTCTTTGTTAAAGTCTGATTTATTTTGAAATAAATCATTTGTTCCTACCTGCACGCAATGCGACCCGGTCATCACACATCATGCACAAAAGTGCACTAATAGCTTGTTTTAAAATGTCTCTGACAATCTTGCACTTTCTGTTTTGGAAATAACATGTATATTTGTGCCACTGCTTAATAACTGTTTAATAAATACAGTTTTGGTCAATTGACTTAGTTGTGATTTCCCTCTCTGCTTAAAAGTAGCATATATTAATGCAGTATGAACAAGAATGATTTAGTGTAGACACATAGAATCATCATACTGCTGTGATTATATGTATCAAGTGTTCATTCAAGGCTAAGGCAAAATATGGAGATATGTATCGTGTATCGTGACATGGCCTAAAAATATCGAGATATTAAAAAAAGGCCATATTGCCAAGCCCTACTTGTGACTACACTATACGGGTGCATTCCATATTTGAAACGATAGATGACCAATTTTCGATACTTTTGTGTGTTCAAATGTATGAACAAATGTAAATTGTTTAAAAAAAAAATCTAACTTTATTTAACACTGAACTTGTTTCCCTACACATCTGGTTCTCATTTGCAAGAATTAGCATGGTAAACCTTGCATGCAGTTCAATTCCAAGACATTATATGCTATACACTGCAAAAAGTCAGTGTTCAAAAACAAGGAAAAAAATACAAAAAGGAGGGGTATTTTACTTGAACTAAGCAAGATTATCTGCCAATAGAACAAGAAAATTTGGCTTGCCTTGTGATGAGGTGGCGACTTGTCCAGGGTGTACCCCGCCTTCCGCACGATTGTAGCTGAGATAGGCACCAGCGACCCCACAGGAAGTAAGCAGTAGAAAATGGATGGATGGATGGAATTTGGCTTGTCAAGACATTCCAAAACAAGTAAAATCAGCTAACTTAATGAAGCCCAAAATACCTTAAAATAAGTATATTCTCAGTAATAACAAGTGCACTTTTCTTGGTAGAAAAAAAAAAACAGACCTTTTTGCTTAATATGTTGAAAAATGTTTTTAAGTAAATGCTACTGTCGTTATCTTGACATAATGATATGAGCTCGGCATTACATTTCTTGAAACCAGCAAACTTATACTAAAAACTAATTAATTTTTCTTAATGGAAAGGCAACCGCTTGTTACTCTCGGGGTCTCCTAGTCCCTCAGGCAAATCATATCGTTTAAAAATGCATTTTTCCATTGATAACATGAAATCATCGCACCAAGTCCGTGCTCTTTCAGTCAATTTATGCACCTGGGGATAGGTTGATTGGCAACACTAAATTGGCCCTAGTGTGTGAATGTTGTCTGTCTATCTGTGTTGGCCCTGCGATGAGGTGGCGACTTGTCCAGGGTGTACCCCGCCTTCCGCCCGATTGTAGCTGAGATAGGCGCCAGCACCCCCCGCGACTCCGAAAGGGAATAAGCGGTAGAAAATGGATGGATGGATATATATATATATATATATTTACAACCCGGTCCCCGGCCAATTTTTTTTTTAATTGTAATTTTGAAGAATTTATCTGAACGTGCATGAACTATTTCTGTTCAAAATTGTTTGAAATATCACCTGTTGAATGTTAAAATATGAACTGTCAGTTTGCTGCACTCTGCCAACTGTACTACTACATGAGTACATATTTTCTCTTGTTTCTTTGAGAATAAAACAGCAAAGTCCATTTAGTTGTCATCTGTTTTAATTACGAGACACAATTGTGTCAAAGTCATGATTTTATATTCTCGTTTCAAGCATGTTTTACTCAATATATGTCATAAAATCTCAGCAACAAGCATGTTTTACTCAATATACGTCATAAAATCTCAGCAACAAGCTGTAATATCTTACTGAGATCATTGAGGATCAAAACACTTAAAACAAGTAAAACACTAACATAAAATCTGCTTAGTGAGAATAATTATCTTGTCAGACTGAAAATAAGCAAATATCACCCTTATTTGAGATATCTTATTTAGATTTCAGTTTTTGCATCCATCCATCTTCTTCCACTTATCCGAGTTCAGGTCGCGGGGGCAGCAGCCTAAGCAGGGAAGCCCAGACTTCCCTCTCCCCAGCCACTTCGTCTAGCTCTTCCCGGGGGATCCCAAGGCGTTCCCAGGCCAGCCGGGAGACATAGTCTTCCCAATGTGTCCTTGGTCTTCCCTGTGGTCTCCTAGCGGTCGGACGTGCCCTAAACACCTCCCTAGGGAGGGGTTCGGGTGGCATCCTGACCAGATGCCTGGACCACCTCATCTGGCTCGTCTCGATGTGGAGGAGGAGCGGCATTACTTTGAGCTCCTCCCGGATGACGGAGCTTCTCACCCTATCTCTAAGGGAGAGCCCCGCCACACGGCGGAGGAAACTCATTTCGGCCGCTTGTACCCGTGATCTTATCCTTTCGGTCATGACCCAAAGCTCATGACCATAGGTGAGGATGGGAACGTAGATCGACCGGTAAATTCAGAGCCTTGCCTTCCGGCTCAGCTCCTTCTTCACCACAACGGATCGGTACAACGTCCGCATTACTGAAGACGCCGCACCGATCCGCCTGTCGACCTCACGATCCACTCTTCCCTCACTCGTGAACAAGACTCCTAGGTACTTGAACTCCTCCACTTGGGGCAGGGTATCATCCCCAACCCGGAGAGGGCACTCCGCCCTTTTCCGGGCGAGAACCACGGACTCGGACTTGGACTTGTTGATTCTCATCCCAGTCACTTCACACTCGGTTGCGAACCGATCCAGTGAGACCTGAAGATCCTGGCCAGATGAAGCCATCAGGACCACATCATCTGCAAAAAGCAGAGACCTAATCCTGCGGTCACCAAACCGGATCCCCTCAATGCCTTGACTGCTCCTAGAAACTCGGTCCATAAAAGTTATGAACAGAGTCGGTGGAAAAAGGACAGCCTTGGTGGAGTCCAACCCTCACTGGAAACGAGTCCGACTTACCGCCGGCGATGCGGACCAAGCTCTGGCACTGATCGTACAGGGAGCGGACCGCCACAATCAGACAATCCGATACCCCATACTCTCTGAGCACTCCCCATTGTCATCCCAGTCGCTTCACACTCGGCTGCAAACCGATCCAGTGAGAGCAGAAAATCCTGGCCAGATGAAGCCATCAGGACCCCAATAAGCAGATACCTAATCCTGCAGCCACCAAACCGGATCCCCTCAACGCCCTGACTGCGCCCAGAAATTATGTCCATAAAAGTTACTAGCACCAAAGGTTTTAAAATACGACACCATTTGATTTTACGCAAACGGTCGTACAGATGGACATCTTGCGGTTTTTCCCCAAGTACTTCCATGTAGTTTTTAATCATCTAATTGACAAGAAAACACATGAATGGGTCTAAATCCATTGTAGAGATTTAGTACCCATCTCCTATATCTGGGGCTGAGGTTGCTGAGGTAGTTAAAAAGCTCCTCGGTGTCAAGGATGAGATCCGCCCGGAGTTCCTAAGGCTCTGGATGCTGTGGGGCTGTCTTGGTTGACAAGTCTCTGCAACATCGGGTGGACATCGGGGGCGGTACCTCTGGATTGGCTGACCGGGGTGGTGGTTCCTCTCTTTAAGAAGGAGAACCGAAGGGTGTGTTCCAACTATCGTGGGATCACACTCCTCAGCCTTCCCGGTAAGGTCTATTCAGGTGTACTGGAGAGGAGGCTACGCCGAATAATCGAACCTCGGATCCAGGAGGAACAGTGTGGTTTTCGTCCTGGTCGTGGAACGGTAGACCAGCTCTATACTCTCGGCGGGGCTCTCCCTTAGAGATAGGGTGAGAGCTCAAAGTAAAGCCGCTGCTCCTCCACATCGAGAGGAGCCAGCTGAGGTGGTTCGGGGATCTGGTCAGGATGCCAGCCAAACGCCTCCCTAGGCATGAGGCCACGGGGAAGACCCAGGACACGTTGGGAAGACTATGTCTCACAGCAGGCCTGGGAACGCCTCAGGATCCCTCGGGAGGAGCTGGACGAAGTGGCTGGGGAGAGGGAAGTCCGGGCTTCTCTGCTTAGGCTGCTGCCCCCGCAACCTGACCACGGATAAGCGGAAGAAAATGGATGGATGGATGGATAGATGGATAGTACCCATCCTCACCTTTTTTTTCAACCAATCCTGCTCAACTTTTACACACACATGCTCGTCGGTCCCCCGGGTGGCGATTCTGCTCAACTTTAAAAGTTACATCGGGCAGTTATGTACAACGCATTGAGCTGTGTAAGGAATTTCAAGTCAATACGATTAACTGGGTTTGTTGGATAACAGCGCCGCATATTTGTCAGACAAGTAATAGCACAGGTGAGACGGTAAAGCTGCAACGTGGGATGAGAAGCTTCCAAAAAAAATGACACCAGCTAAGCCACCTCTTTGTTGGTGATGATATCGAGATTATAATTACACTTGGAATGCGCATTACTAGCCGATTAAAAATGATTATGTTTGCCCCCAAGACGCTTCTGAACTACAATTTCTTCATGCTTGGCTCAAATCTGATAAAAGACACAGAGAGAGAGAATAAAAAAAAATATCAAACGCTTATCCGCAGATGTTGGCTACACTCGATTTGGGGGAGAGAAGAAGGACTGAGGTATGGGGGCTCCTACACTTTCACTCCCACACACACACACACACACACATACACACACACACACACACACACACACACACACACACACACACACACACACACACACACACACACACACACACCTCTCATCAAGTAGCTGTGTCTTTGTTTGGCAGATTCATGTTCCCCTTTCCAACCGCCGGCCGCCTCCACTCATCCACACCTCTGTCGGACCCTCTTTGCACACCCACACCTTGCACACACACACGCACACACACACACACACACACACACACACACACACACACACAAACACAAACATGCATGTGTCTGCGCGCGCACACACACACGCACGCACACACAAACACACACACACACAAACACACACACACACACACACACACACGCACACATACACACACACACACACAGCTATTTTTAGAGCACAGTTGATTTAAGGATGTCAGGTCCACATTACGCCAAAGCTTTCTTTCTTTCTTTTTCTTTTTTTCAAGGAAACAGTCTGTTTCTACTTCTGACCGACCATATTATTTCATTTCCTTCTCGGGAATCCCACTTTCTTTGACCCCCTTTTTGCTCCTTAATTCCCTTTCCCCCGCCCTCATATCCATGCTTGTGAGGATTTGGTGTGTCGCCTTCATACTATTCTAATCACTGTTTGAAGACAACTATTCCAATTTGCAAACAGTTGCACACCATCCATCCACCCATTTTGTACCGCTTGTCCATTCCGGTGCTCCAGCACACCCCGTGACAGTTGCACACCAGAAACACACCAGAAACACACCAAAAAATACTTAAAAAATGGAATAAATAACTTATTCCAAAAATGTCCAAAAATATTACAATGTATTGTTTAGACAAGGGGCAGCACGGTGAAAGAGGGGTTTGTACATCTGCCTCACAATACTGAGTTCAATGCCGGGCTCGGGATCTTTCTGCGTGGAGTTTGCATGTTCTCCCCGTGACTGCGTGGGTTCCTTCCGGCTTCCTCCACTTCCAAAGACATGCACGTAGTTTTGCCAATTTGGTGAATGGCAACACTAAATGGTCCCTAGTGTGTGAATGTGAGTGTGAATGTTGTCTATCTATCTGTGTTGGCCCTGCGATGAGGTGGGGACTTGTCCACGGTGTACCCCGCCTTCCGCCCGAATGCAGCTGAGATAGGCTTCAGCACCCCCCGTGACCCCAAAAGGAACGAGCGGTAGAAAATGGATGGATGGATGTTTAGACAAGTTTTGGCAAGCCTCAACTTTTCAGATGCCTCTCTTTTTTTATTCAATTTTTTTAAATCACGGGAGTGGGGGTATGCGCATTTTTAAAAGAGTTCTATCATTTCTGACTGTCTGTGAGGCTGTGAATGTATACAGGCCGAGTCCTGACTGGAGATTCCAAAAAAAAGAAAAAAAGAATGAACAAATAAAATAGAAAGATTCCTTGTTCTTTAGTGCCAATTAAGCAGAGTTTTTGCTGTGCTTGATATGTGGCGAGAAATTAGAAAAAAATACATTTTTTAACGTTTTTTAATGTTTTTTTTGAGGGACGGCGTGGCGCAGTGGGAGAGTGGCCGTGCGCAACCCGAGGGTCACTGGTTCAAATCCCACCTAGAACCAACCTCGTCACGTCCGTTGTGTCCTGAGCAAGACACTTCACCCTTGCTCCTGATGGGTACTGGTTGGCGCCTTGCATGGCAGCTCCCTCCATCAGTGTGTGAATGTGTGTGTGAATGGGTAAATGTGGAAGTAGTGTCAAAGCGCTTTGAGTACCTTGAAGGTAGAAAAGCGCTATACAAGTACAACCCATTTATTTATCATTTTAACGTTGATAGTCGATTTAAAAACAAGATTAGGTAACATTTATTTCAAAGTATGCTGACGTGTGTTGCACAAGTAAAAAAAAAAGATTGTGTTAGCTACGGGTGTCCCAATACAACATGTTTAGTTCCAATATGATACTGATATTGGAGCCTTGAGTGTTGGCTGATACCGATATAAATATGATACGGTCTCAGCACAAATCATAGCACATATTTGTATCTTTTTGTCGTGTGGAATGTTAGAAAGGGCTTGATTTAGTGGAATTTGTCGAATGAAAACAATGGTCGCTATTAAAAACACGATCCTTGTGGCATAAAAAACACATCTTTGTTTTTCTGTGGTGTAGAATGTTCCAGAATGTTTCATCAAGTGACATGAATCCGAGAACAATAATAATGTATGCTTTTGAAGTGGAGTGTAATTTGTTTTCGGCGACACCAAGTGGTCACAAAAATTCATTACATTCAATGAATCAATCAATCAATCAATGTTTACTTATATAGCCCTAAATCACTAGTGTCTCAAAGGGCTGCACAAACCACAACACAAACCACTACGACATCCTCGGTAGGCCCACATAAGGGCAAGGAAAACTCACACCCAGTGGGACGTTGGTGACAATGATGACTATGAGATAAGGTCATTACGCAGTAATTTCAACGATGCGGACACGTTTGTTACTGGATACTTTCTCATACTTCTCTGCTTTGGAGTTTGTGTGTCACAGCCCGGGCTCATGCCAATGCCTATTCCTCAAAGAGCCCACGGCTGCTCCTCTCCTGCACGCATCACGCAGCCGGCAGCTGCATTCAATATGCAATCAGCGCACCTGTTGGGTGATGATTTGGCTGGGCTTCTTAAGCCAATGCACACCTGCGTTCCGGGCAAAAAATAAACATCCATTCTCGTACAGTAAGCCTGATACATGCTTGATGCAATCCTGCACTTTCTCTGTTTTCCCTTCCGTGTTTCTTTGTTCTGTCGTTCCTGCAGCAGACCCCCATTCCTGTCTTCGAGCTGTCTCGTCTCAACCCCGCGTTTCCTTTGCTTCCCTGAATGCCTGCTGGATCTCGACCACCCGCTTGTACACGGACCTTCTTCGCCACGCTTAGCCCCCGACTTCTTGCTTGCCTCACGGACATTCCCCTGATATTACGCCTCTCGCCCAACATTCCCGGTAACATACTCATTAAATCCTGCACATAGTCTCACACCATACACACTCTTGGATTCTTGTCACACATTTCCTTAGTTTCTATTATTATTGTTTGATTATTGTATATATATATATATATATATATATATATATATATATATATATATATATATATATATATATATATATATATATATATATATACAATATATAGATATATAAAAATCCATCCTGGAGCCTATCTCAGTTACATTCAGGCGGTAGGCGGGGTACACCCTGGACAAGTCACCACCTCATCGTATATATATAATAAATCATGGATCTTTACTGCCCTCTTGTGGTTCTGTGCCATCACAACTACCTCCTGCAAACGTAACATCTTGTAAGTAATATGCTCTAATATATACTATACTTATTCAATATACGTTGACAGATGTGGTGTTTTAGACTGCAAACAATTTCAGTTAAAACCACTTATTTCGTATGCCTAGCTTGTGTGCTATTGTGTTCTTAGCTGTTGTGTAGCTGCTGGCTACCGTAGCCGATCATGTTTACCATTTGTAAATGACTTGACTAAAATACGAGAAAAGACCGACCATGCCTGTTTATTGGAGAACATTTAGCTGTTAACTCTCTGATCCGCTTTGCACAAGTAAACACTGCAGGGATGCTTGTATCGGAGCTTATATCGGATATTTTAGATGATATCCGATACTGATATCATAATGGACCAATCCCATTAGTAGCTCTTGTGGTTTTAGCTTCAAACTATTTTTCTTTCATGGTAAAGGTTAACAACCCCTAGTAGAACAAAACAGACGCTACAGTTAAGTACATCCATCCATTTTCTACCGCTTGTCCCTTTAGGGGTTGAGGGGGGGGGGGGGGGCTGGAACCTATCCCAGCTGCATTTGGGCGGAAGGTGGCGTACACCCTGGACAAGTCACCACCTCATCGCAGGGCCAACAAAGATAGACAACACACAGTTAAACTAAGTGTGCAACCTAAAAGTTCCGGAAAGGTTTCTGTCTTAAAAATACTTTGTTTTTATCACTAATACATTATACAAATTCCAACTAGGTTATCTTACTGCAATGAAGCACAACACAAGTCCAAAGAATACAAGCTTTGATTTGAGGGTTTTAAATCCAAAAACAGAAAGGAGAAGAAAAAAAAATGCATGAAAGTCGAAGTGTTTCATGGCTCAACTGTGCCCTCTATCTGTCACCTGCAGAAGTACAAGCAACTATTACACCAAAAAGTGTCTGCATCAATAAAATACAAGGAAAATGGAAAAAAAAAATAAAACACCTCGAGACTTGGAGGAGGACATCTCAAATTGCCCTACTCCCCTCTTTCCCACCCACCATATGTTAACACTTTACTTCCCATATAACCGTGATGACAGCGTCGCTCTGCCCCTTTAAGACCCGGCCTGGAACTCTGTGGTTTGCCTCTGCATTGGTTGGGGCATAATAGTGCCCTCGCTTGCACATAAACGCAGCAGTAAAACAACAACAACAACAACAAAAAAGTGCTTCTTTCTGCACTTTCATACCTGGACGTCGAAGGCATGCAAAACAATGTGCGTCTTTTTTCCCATAAAAATATTCACAATATAGTGCAGTTTTTTACAGAAAAAAGCTACAACAATAACTATCAATCAATCAATCGATGTTTTTTTATATAGCCCTAAATCATAACTGTCTCAAAGGGCTGCACAAGCCACAACGACATCCTCGGCTCAGATCCCACATAACAGTCCCTAAAGTGGGTTTTTACTGAATATAAAACAAGTTTCCTTATAGAAAAAAAAAACAAAAAAATGGAATAAATGATCAGTTCTGGGGTCAAACCTATGTCAATAATTGTCTTACAAGTGTACAAACAAGTCAGTTACTGTTGATAGTATTAATCCGTTCACTCAGTCTTGACCTAACAACGAAGGCCTGGTGCGTTTAAAGGCCTACTGAAATGAGATGTTCTTATTTAAACGGGGATAGCAGGTCCATTCTATGTGTCATACTTGATCATTTCGCGATATTGCCATATTTTTGCTGAAAGGATTTAGTAGAGAACATCCACGATAACATTTGCAACTTTCGGCGTTAAGAGAAAAGCCCTGCCTCTACCGGAAGTCGCAGACGATGACGTCACCCGAGTGAGGCCTCCTCACATACTCACATTCTTTATAACAGGAGCCTCCAACAAAAAGTGCTATTCAGACCGAGAAAACGACAATTTCCCCATTAATTTGAGCGAAGATGAAAGATTTGTGATTGAAGATATTGATAGCGACTGACTAGAAAAAAAAAAAGATTAAAAAAAATATGTTGAAAAAAAAAAACGCGATTGCATTTGGGACGGATTCCGATGTTTTTAGAGACATTTACTAGGATAATTCTGGGAAATCCCTTATCTTGCTATTGTGTTGCTAGTGTTTTAGTGAGTTAAATAGTACCTGATAGTCGGAAGGGTGTGTCCACGGGTGTCTTGACGTCAATGTCTCAGGGAAGTCAACGGCAGCTATGGATGCCACAAGCTCAGCTTTTCTCCGGTAAGAACTGACTTTTTAACCACAATTTTCTCACTGAAACCTGCTGGTTGACATGTGGTCGGGATCTATGTTCGTTCGACCGCGCTCTGATATATAGGAAAGTTTCACCTCCAGGAATTTTAAACAAGGAATCACCATGTGTTTGTGTGGCTAAAGGCTAAATCTTCCCAACTCCATCTTTCTACTTTGACTTCTCCAATATTAATTGAACAAATTGGAAAAGATTCAGCAACACAGATGTCCAAAATACTGTGTAATTATGCCGTTAAAACAGACGACATTTAGCTGTGTGTGTGTCCAACGGTCATACTTTCTAAAAACCCGTGACGTCTTGCGTACACGTCATCATTACACGACGTTTTCAAGACGAAACTCCCGGGAAATTTAAAATTGCAATTTAGTAAACTAAAAAGGCCGTATTGGCATGTGTTGCAATGTTAATATTTCATCATTGATATATAAACTATCAGACTGTGTGGTGGGTAGTAGTGGGTTTCAGTAGGCCTTTAACATCAAAGGAGCACATTTGAAGCATGTCGATTGTGAAAGTGTAAAAGGAAGTTAACCACTATAATAATACAAGAACAATAAAACAGCCTACCTTCATGTAACTTCTGGTGTACGTTCTTCTTGCATCCTGTTGGAATATGAACAATTAGTACCATATTTTTCGGACTTTTTTCTATTTTTGGAGCGACTTATGTGTGAAATTTTAACACATTACCGTAAAATATCGAATTATATTAGTTATCTTATTCGCGGAAGAGATGAAGAAAATGTCATCAATCGTCACACACACGTCAACCAATAAGAATTCGGCGGGGGAGGGTCATGGCATAAGTGCATTGTGGGTTATGGAATGCTAACTGCTACATGCTATATGCTACTGACGTAGCTATTAAAATGTATCATTTCATCGTTGGCAGTAACTTATAAAAAACTGAGAAGGGCTGAACCAAAATGGCACCGAAAAGGAAATCATGTACTGCAGATTACAAGCTGGACGTAGTGAAATATGCAGCAGAAAACAACAAGAGATTAGCCCTTTGCAGAGTTGTTTAAAAGCGACATCGAGGAAGAAGATTTCATCGGATTTATCGATTAAGAGTGACAGATTGTTTGGTAAACGTATAGCATGTTCCATATGTTATAGTTATTTGAATGACTTACCATAATATGTTACGTTAACATAGCAGGCACCTTCTCAGTTGGTTATTTATGTGTCATATAACGTACACTTAATCAGCTTGTTGTTCACTATTCTATATGTTAAATTGCCTTTTAAATGTCTATTCTTGGTGTTGGGTTTTAGCAAATAAATTTCCCCCCAAAAATGCGACTTATACTCCAATGCGACGTATATATGTTTTTTTTCCCTTCTTTATTATGCATTTTCGGCCGGTTCGACTTATACTCCGGAGCGACTTACAATACGAACAATTCTGTAGTAAATAATACAACAAGCAGAAATTCAAATACAAAGTACAACACTGCCAGAGTGTGCATATCATAATAGAAAATTAATTTTTTAGTGACTTTTACAACAATTGTCGCCATGAATTTGGTTGAATTAAGAATCGTACAACCCCTGCGAATGTTCAGTTTTAGGGTTTAGTGTGCCATATTTGGCGAGGATCAGTGATGTTCACACTGTGGTTGGTAAATGTACATCTGATATCAACACTATTATGAATTATATCAGTGTCGTATATGCCATTATAGTTGAAATTGATTGTAACTGGTTTAAAATAAACTTAAATTTATATCTTTTTTCCCAATCTAAATCCGATAATACACAAACAGAAAACACAAATTGTGTGTTTGCAGCTACCGGCTAACAAAACGGTGCAGCTAATTTATGGATTTTTCTTAGTATTAGATTTCAAAATTAAAAAAAAAACAACCAAAGACCCTGAAAAGGTGTGTTATTGTTTGTGCTATAATGCCATCTTTTGGACGAGTTTGCTCACTGCAGGTGTTGTGGGGTGAACGTCTACAGCAGGGGTGTCAAAGTCAAGGCCCGGGGGCCAGACCCAGCCCGCGAATGAATGATCTTTGGCCCCCGGGATGGTATTTGATTAATATTAGAACCGGCACACAGGCCACAGCCACCTGCTGCTGTTTTGCACGCACCAATACTCCATCAGTGTTGGCGCTAGGAATTTTGAAAATGGGGTGCCAGGGACCCTATCAAGTAAAAAAAAATGGGGTCCCACAGTCAATTTTTGGGGTCAAACAAATGATAAATGCATTGTACTGTTATATCTCACATTCTATATTGTGTTTTGGACAAAGGTTGTCATAAACGTTACTTAATTCTTTATAAAAAAAAAATTATACAAAAAACAACAACAAATTTTTATGCATATGTAAATGTATTCAGTTATAAACATTAATTCGCTTTCTTCTTTCCTTCATGCATCTAAACTTTACCGCTGCTGGTATTTCTTTCTATGTTTTTATTGTAATATTTTCAGAATGTGTTTGTTTTATTTCCAAATTAAGGCAAAGAAAACAATCTCAAATTGTCTTTATTTTTTAGTTTTAGTGATTGTAATAGTCCGGCCCGCGTGTGCACAGATTTTCCTCCATGCGGCCCCTGAGCTAAAATGAGTTTGACACCCCTGCTCTACGGTATTTCCTTCTGAACCGCCGTTCTGTCTTCAAGTCATCCATAGCATTTCTACTCGTATGGCTTCTTCATTCATCACTCCAAGTAACGTTAAGTTGTACAATACAACAAAAACTATTTATACCTACTAAACCGTCCGATGTGTTTCATGCACAACTTTTTATGTGTGTACTATTGTAATGCATTGTCGTTAGCATTTGCTAATATGCTAAAACATTCAGGAGTGTCTGGGTTGGGCAACAGCATTTCTATCAATCAATCAATCAATGTTTATTTATATAGTCCTAAATCACAAGTGTCTCAAAGGGCTGCACAAGCCACAACGACATCCTCGGTTCAGATCCCACATCAGGGCAAGGGAAAAACTCAACCCATTTGTATGGATGTTCTCATTCATCCGATCAATCCAATCCAATCCCTTTATTTATATAGCACTATTAACAATGAAACTGTTTCCAGAGTGCTGCACATAAAAAAAGAAACAATAAAAGTGATCAAATCACGAGGATTTAAAATGAAACAAGTAAACAATAAACAAACAAATATACAGGAGTAAACAGGTCATTGAATACACAGGGCGAACAATCGATTGCAACTGGACTGTTTGGTTTGTTTTAGAAAATGTTTTGCCTCTCATCTAAGTAGGATTCATCAGTTCATGCTCATAGACTTAGATTGGTCAGATCTAGTCTTCATCTTGGATTTGTCAGATCTAGTCCTCGTCTTGGATTGGTCAGATCTAGTCTTAGACTTAGATTGGTCAGATCTAGTCCGTCTTAGATTAGTCAGATGTAGTCTTTGTCTTAGATTAGACATATCTAGTCTTGGACGTAGATTGGTCAGATGTAGTCTTTGTCTTAGATTGGTCGGATCAAATCTTAGACTTAGATTGGTCAGATCTAGTCTTTGTCTTAGTTGGTCAGATCTAGTCTTGGACTTAGATTGGTCAGATGTAGTCTTTGTCTTAGATTGGACAGATCTAGTCTTAGATTTAGATTGGTCAGATCTAGTCTGTCTTAGATTAGTCAGGTCTAGTCTTTGTCATAGATTAGACAGATATAGTCTTTGTCTTAGATTAGACAGATCTAGTCTGTTTTATATTAGTCAGATCTAGTCTTTGTCTTAGATTAGACAGATCTAGTCTTAGACTTAGATTGGTCGGATCTAGTCTGTTTTAGATTAGTCAGGTCTAGTCTTTGTCTTGGATTAGACAGATCTAGTCTTAGACTTAGATTGGTCAGATCTAGTCTGTCTTAGATTAGTCAGATCTAGTCTTTGTCTTAGATTAGACATATCTAGTCTTAGACTTAGATTGGTCAGATCTAGTCTTAGACTTAGATTGGTCAGATCTAGTCTTTGTCTTAGATTGGTCAGATTTAGTCTTAGACTTAGATTGGTCAGATCTAGTCTTAGACTTAGATTGGTCTGATCTAGTCTTAGACTTAGATTGGTCAGATCTAGTCTTAGACTTAGATTGGTCAGATCTAGTCTTTGTTTTAGATTGGACAGATCTAGTCTTGGACTTAGATTGGTCAGATCCAGTCTTTGTCTTAGATTGGACAGATCTAGTCTTAGACTTAGTTTAGTCGGATCTAGTCTTTGTCTTAGATTGGTCAGATCTAGTCTTAGACTTAGATTGTCGGATCTGATCTTCGTCTTAGATTGGTCGGATCTAGTCTTAGACTTAGATTGGTCAGATCTAATCTTAGACTTAGATTGGTCTGATCTAGTCTTTGTCCTAGATTGGTCAGATTTAGTCTTAGTCTTAGATTGATCAGATGTAGTCTTAAACTTAAATTGGTCAGATCTAGTCTTAGACTTAGATTGGTCAGATCTAGTCTTTGTCTTAAATTGGTCAGATCTAGTCTTAGACTTAGATAGGACAGATCTAGTCTTTGTCTTAGATTGGACAGATCTAGTCTTAGAGTTAGATTGGTCAGATCTTGTCTTTGTCTTAGATTGGTCAGATCTAGTCTTTGTTTTAGATTGGACAGATGTAGTCTTAGACTTATAATGGTCAAATCTAGTCGTCGTCTTAGATTGGTCAGCTCTAGTCTGTCTTAGATTGGTCAGATCTAGTCTTTGTCTTAGATTGGTCAGATCTGGGCTTAGACTTAGATTGGTAAGATCTAGTCTAACGGCTAGTGCCAAAACCCCAAATATTTACACTCCAACAGCAGGAGGGTGTGCCAGGGCAATGATGGTTCTGCTCTATTGTGGTAGGAAAAACAAGTGTTGGTATGCCAACAATCAATTCTACTGTAATTGCCAAGGATAGTTATTGAAGTGTGATTGTATTGTGTGGCAGAACGATTGCTGTAGATCGAACTGTATCAGCCCAAAATAGTCAAAATCACCCACGTTAGCATTCCATTTAGTTCTAAACAAATGGCACAAACTAGCGTCTGTGACCAGAATGTTGTAAACTCCTGTTATTTGTTTTAGGCTAAATTATTTTAGGAATGGTTGAAAGGACTGTGTTGTATGTGGGAGACAGGTGGTGTCAAAGACCACTTCCTCTGTTCAGAGGTGGCTTTTCAACCTCGACATAGATGGCTTCCCTCATTCCCCTTTCCTACCATCCATCCTCCCTGTCCAGAATCTGTACGTTTTTGTTCTCAAAGGAGTGATGTTTCTCCCTGAGGTGCAGGTAGACAGCTGAAGCTGGGTCTGAAGAGTTTGCCATGCGTCTGCTTAGTAGTAGTTTTTCCAACCCCCAATAATATAAATCAGTGCATTCATTATTACACTGGATAGTGTACAATTGAATGGAATGCAAACACAAGGGATTCCAACTATTTTGGGCAGATAGTGATTGATCCACAGGGATCGTTCTGCCACACAATTCCTCAAGGCCGGCAAGGGGAAATCCTACATCAACCACTGACGTTGGCTTTGACAGTAGGATTTTCCGTTTGCATCGCAACAGTTGTTTTTCTACCCACAATAGAGCAGAACCATCATTGCCCAAGCACACTCTCCTGGTGTTGGACTGTAAATATTTGGCGTTTTGGCAAGAGGCCGCTAGACTAGACCTGACCAATCTAGTTGAAAGACTAGATCTGACCAATCTAAGTACATGACCATGAACTGATGAAGTCTACTTTGATGAGAGGCAAAATCTCTTCTTGTCAAGGCGTGGACTATGGTGTGTTTTGTTTTCCTGTGGTGCAAATCGACTGGACCGGACATGGCGTGAAGGTTCTGACATCTTTTATTTTTAACTCGAAAAAAATTACAAAAACAAAGGGTATTAACAAAAGGCGCTGTCAGCGGAGGTACAAGACTTGGCTGTGAAAACAAAACTATTACTACAACGTAAGGACTAATAGACTAAAAAACGCCTTTGTCCCACATGCCATTAGACTGTACAACTCCTCTCCTCTCAAAACAATAACAGTGCAATACGTTTTCATAACATGGTCACAACTGCCTACTTTCTCTTGTTATATTCTTATTTTACTGTTATATTTTTATTCCAATTGTTGCTTTGTATTTTTTATTTTTATTGTAATATTTCTCTATTTTGTTTCCATTTAAACACCCATTATTTACTTTCTACTTTGATTTTTAAATTGATCTCAACTCTGTACACTGCTGCTGGAATTTTAATTTTCCTCAAGGAACTCTCCTGAAGGAATCAATAAAGTACTATCTATCTATCTATTTAAACTATGGACATAAAACAAAACTTGCAAACTATGGCATAAATAACGAAAACTAACTTGTAACAAAAAAGGAGCATGGATCATCGTCATGGATAACAAGGGTGATGTCGCCAGGCTGACTGCCTGGCAACTACAGGCTTAAATAGTGGTGCAGTGATTGACAGGTGCGTGAGTCCAAACAAATCAGGTGCGTGAGTCGTGAACACATAACAGACGAAACTAATGAGTTGTCATGATGACTAAACAAACAAGAGTACACAATGAGTCCAAAACCAAACAGAACGTGACCACAAAACATGACACTTCTAAGACAAATCCAATAGTCAAATTGTGATTGATTGAATGCCCTGAGAATACAATAGCATTCATGTTGTGTTATTTAAGTTTCACAAATTCCCTCGTAAATTCACCAAAACGTCAGCGTGGAGTTATTGAATCTGTTTTGCTGATTGGAGAGCTAGTGGGTCCACGACGATGACTTTCGTTGTGTTTGATGCCGTTTTACTGCCATGTTACAGACACAGTTTGGAGACAAAGTACCAGTGGAGTGGAAAAACAAGTTGCCTCTATATTGAAGATATCATCATATATATTGGATTTATGACACTGAAAACTTACAAAATTTGCGAGTCAATAGATATGATCAAAGTAGTATCAACCTCACAGAGATTCCCAAACCATTTTGAGAGATAACGACCTAGCCAGACATGTCATCGCGTGACGTAGAGGTAAGAACCGCAGATCCCTTCATCACCAACAACAATCCAAATCATGCAGACTTTGTGAGAATCAACAATTACTTTGGGAGAAATGATGATCCAGAAGATTATATTGTTAATATAAGGATGATGAGCTACAAGTTGGGCTCATTTTAAGAAGCAGGGACAGGCAACAAATGCTTTTTTTTTGCCCGTGATCTGGGTTCCTTATATTAATCATCTTTAATTCTATTAATTAAATATGTTATCAGATTAAGGAGCAGGACACTGGGGATGCAAATGACACTGATACTGTGGAACGGCCCACTAATTAACACAAAGTCACTAAAACTAAATTAAAATGCTATTATTGTGTAACTTACCTACAAGCTAAACTATGACGGTCGTAAGTGGAGGTAGCACAAATATAGGAAAAGCTAAATATATTTAGAAAAGAACCATTTGCTTAGATAAAATCCTTTTCTGACTACAGAGGCCTCCAAAGGTGTCAATAGGCTGCCTTTGCTTGGGCCACAGAGCCCTCCAGTGGCCAGCACTGGTACTACCTCGCCCTGAATAGGCTCACTAGGCAAGCTCCCTTTTATTAGATCCAGATTTGACCGTCTCAAAGCACACATGAATGATTTTTGTAGTCTGCCGAGCAGCCCGCGTCGAGTTCACCCTGTCAGACATGTCTAGTGAAGGGGGGGGGGGGGGGGGGAAGGAGAGACGCGGGCCTCAAAGTAAATGCTTTGAGAATGCGGGGACCGAGGGGGTAAAAAAACCCAAAACCTGAGAGCCGGGCTCAGGTCCTGCAGCCTTGCAGGGAACAACACGTTTCTTATTGAGGCGAGCCGGGGCCCGGATCCAAACGAGAGGTGACAGCATATTCATTTCACCGCCGTGTTTTTCTTAAAGGGCCTTCTCAAAACGCTGCTGACTGACGAGCAGCTAGATTCATCATTAAAGCGACTGCTTGGTGATTCCAAAGCCTTTAAAGCCAGGATCTTGTTTGTTGGCTCCTAGCAAAGTTTTTCCACACACACACTATTGTATTTGTTACCTTCTTGAGACCTCCAAAAAAATGCCTACCTCCTTAGGAGCCCCCTTTCTAGATTTATAAAGATTTGTATTTACAACATTAATAATGTGAGTTAAAAAAATATTCAGTCTAAAGCTGGACTCCTGGGGAGGGGGGTCCAGACTGAGACCAGGAAAAAAGACCTCAATAGCCATAGCGCACACAAACAAATTACAAAGAATACACAGGACTTGCAACAGAGTCAATTTGAAAAATCTCTCCTTTTTAGGACCACCCTAATTTTGATAGATTTCACCACCAGGGGTGCAAATGAGACATTCTCCATTAGATGCAATGCTTTTCCGTATTGGGACCACGATTTATGTCCTAACTTGTTCACCGGTCCTTACAAGGAAGGTACTTTTCCTTGTTGATGTCTCAAGAAGGGTAGAAATACAATAACACACACACAAACACATGCACAACACACACACACACGCACATATTATGGTATTTGTTACCTTTTTGAGACTTCCAAAAAATGCCCAACATTGATAATATATGCAAAATGTGCAAGTATAAAAAAGGTAAGCATTTAGAAGTATTTTTTTGTTTTGTTTTTTTAAACTTCATTATTTACTTCAAGTTATTACAATCTGTCTCTATATACATATTTATTTTATTTGTTTTATCAATTTTGGTCAAAAGGGGTGCATTTCAATTTCTTACACACACTTGTTATTACATATGTTGGTCAGAGGGGGAGCACTTCATATTTTCACACACTTATTTCATATGTTGACCAGAGGGGGAGCACTTTTAAAACCGACACACAGTCTTCAACACAGTCCCACTCAAAAGTAGACAAACATTACAGGGAGACAGAACAGGACTGCTGTTCCGGCAAGTTCTGGCGCCCCTTAAAAAAGTGGAAAACATGTAAAAAAAAAAATGGTGGTGGTGGGGAAGAGGGGGGAGGGGTGGTGAGTAAAAAAATATTCAGTCTAAAGCTGGACTCCCGGGGAGGGGGGTCCAGACTGAAACCAGGAAAAAGACCTCAATAGCCATAGCGCACACAAACAAGTTACAAAGAATACACAACACTTGCAACAGAGTCAATTTGAAAAATCCCTCCTTTTTGGGACCACCCTAATTTGGATAGATTTCACCACCAGGGGTGCAAATGAGACATTCTCTATTAGATGCAATATTTTTCCGTATGGGGACCATGATTTTGGTCCTAACTTGTTCACCGGTCCACATATGGAAGGTACTTTTCCTTGTTGATGTCTCAAGAAGGGTAAAAATACAAAAACATACACGCACACACTCACATACTGTTGTATTTGTTATCTTTTTGAGACTTCCAAAAAATCCCTACCTCTTCAGGACCACCCACTCTAGATTTATAAAGATTTGTATTTACAACATTGATAATATATGCAAAATATGCAGATGTAAAAAAAGTAAGCATTTAGTTATATTTTTGTGGTTTGTTTTGGTTATTGTTTTTTAAACGTCATTATTTACTTCAATTTATTACAGTCTGTCTCAATATACATATTTATTTTATTTGTTTTATCAATTTTGACCAAAGGGGGTGCATTTCAATTTCTTACACACACTTGTTATTACATATGTTGGTCAGAGGGGGAGTACTTCATATTTTTACACACACTTATTTCATATGCTGACCGGAGGGGAAGCAATTTTAAAACCAACACACAGTCTTCAGCACAGTCCCACTCAAGAGTAGACAAACATTACAGGGAGACAGAACAGGACCACTGTTCCGGCAAGTTCTGGTGGCCCTGGAAAACAGAAAAACATTGGTGGTGGTGGTGGGGGTGGGGAGGCTTGAGTAAAAAAAATATTCAGTCTAAAGCTGGACTCCCGGGGAGGGGGATCCAGACTGAGACCAGGAAAAAGACCTCAATAGCCATAGCGCACACAAAAAAGTTACAAAGAATACACAAGACTTGCAACAGAGTCAATTTGAAAAATCCCTCCTTTTTGGGACCACCCAAATTTTGATTGATTTCACCACCAGGGGTGCAAATGAGACATTCTCTATTAGATGCAATATTTTTCCGTATGGGGACCATGGTTTCGGTCCTAACTTGTTCACCGGTCCACATATGGAAGGTACTTTTCCTTGTTGATGTCTCAAGAAGGGTAGAAATACAAAAACATACACGCACACACACACATATTATTGTATTTGTTACCTTTTTGAGACTTCCAAAAAATGCCTACCTCTTCAGGACCACCCACTCTAGATTTATAAAGATTTGTATTTACAACATTGATAATATATGCAAAATATGCAAATGTAAAAAAGGTAAGCATTTAGTTACATTTTTGTGGTTTGTTTTGGTTATTGTTTTTTAAACGTCATTATTTACTTCAATTTATTACAGTCTCTCTCTATATACATATTTATTTTATTTGTTTTATCAATTTTGACCAAAGGGGGTGCATTTCAATTTCTTACACACTCTTGTTATTACATATGTTGGCCAGAGGGGGAGTACTTCATATTTTTACACACACTTATTTCATATGTTGACCGGAGGGGAAGCAATTTTAAAACCAACACACAGTCTTCAGCACAGTCCCACTCAAGAGTAGACAAACATTACAGGGAGACAGAACACGACCGCTGTTCCGGCAAGTTCTGGTGCCCCTGGAAAACAGAAAAAACATTGGTGGTGGGGGTTGAGTAAAATAATATTCAGTCCAAAGCTGGACTCCCGGGGAGGGGGTTCTAGACTGAGACCAGGAAAAAAAGACCTCAATAGCCCTAGCGCACACAAACAAGTTACAAAGAATACACAAGACTTGCAACAGAGTCATTTTTTTTTTTTATATGGAAGGTACTTTTCCTTGTTGATGACTTAAGAAGGGTAGAAATACAAGAACACACACACACAGCAGAAGATATTGTTCGCACACAACGACAACACGCTGCTCGTCTCGCCGCCACATGTCACTCTCCAAACAACCTTTGCTCTCATGTCAGGCCTGCGGCGCTAAAGGAATACGGCGAGGTCACATGGTCACATGGTCACATGGTGCAGCCGACCAGTGGCGGCACATCGGGAGGCATCGGGGAGGTCGTTAATTTATAGGGATGCTATTAGCTTCATAAATGCTCGCCCCATAAAATGTCTGCCTTGCTTTAATTGAACACTTCCCCTCGCTAATTATTGCGACGCAAGTCCTGTCTGCGCTCTCTGTGATCCCGTTTCAAAGACAACTTGTGTTTGCATTGAGTTTTATTGCCCGCGCGTTAAAAGAAAAGATAAATAAATGGTTGTAGACCACCACAACGTACAGATGGTGGATTTTTCCCCCGAGCGTTTTATTGAATAAAAGGTGGGGGAGTCGTAGTCTTTCATCATCCCTTTGAGAAGAAAACACATGAATTGGTGTAAATCCAAGCAGCAAATGCAGAGATCAAGTAATGTTGGCGGCAATGGAGACCACCACAATGTATCCCAATGTGCAGCTTCTGAATGTTTGCCACATTTCAGAAAATGTGTCTGAAAAGTGCCACCCGTTGTTAAATTAGTATTTGGATCATCCCTTTGACGGTAAACCTTGCCATGAATTTCTTGGTATAACACTTTTACAGAATGTTTAGATCAGGGGTCACCAACATTTTTGAAAGCAAGAGCTACTTCTTGGGTAATGATTAATGCGAAGGGCTACCGGTAATTAAGAGTTGGACAATAACGGACTATCAGTTATCCGCAAAAAAAGCCATTATCGGACATCTATACTGTTAGCTAATGTGGAGTTGAACTACTGTTATACTGCCTATTAGTAAATTGTGACTTGGATCCTCCCTAAGACATACTTGGTCAACAGCCATACAGGTCACACTGAGGGTGGCCGTATGAACAACTTTAACACTGTTACAAATATGCGACACACTGTGAACCCACACCAAACGAGAATGACAAACACATTTTGGGAGAACATCCGCACCGTGACACAACATAAACACAACAGAACAAATACCCAGAACCCCGTGCAGCACTAACTCTTCCGGGACGCTACAATATACACCCCCGCTACCCCCAACCCCGCCCACCTCAACCTCCTCATGCTCGCTCAGGGAGAGCATGTCCCAAATTCCAAGCTGCTGTTTTGAGGGATGTTTGGAAAACCTTGTTACATTGTTTAATGCATCCAGCGGGGCATCACAACAAAATAAGGCATGATAATGTGGTAATTCCACGGCTGTATATATTGGTATCGGTTGATATCGGAATCGGTAATTAAGAGTTAGACGATAACGGACTATCGGTTATCCGCAAAAAAAACATTATCAGACATCCATACTGTTAGCTAATGTGGAGTTGAACTACTGTTATACTGCCTATTAGTAAATTGTGACTTGGATCCTCCCTATGACATACTTGGTCAACAGCCATTCAGGTCACACTGAGGGTGGCCGTATAAACAACTTTAACACTGTTACAAATATGCGCCACACTGTGAACCCACACCAAACAAGAATGACAAATACATTTTGGGAGAACATCCGCACCGTGACACAACATAAACACAACAGAACAAATACCCAGAACCCCTTGCAGCACTAACTCTTCCGGGACGCTACAATATACACCCCCGCTACCCCCCAACCCCGCCCACCTCAACCTCCTCATGCTCTCTCAGGGAGAGCATGTCGCAAATTCCAAGCTGCTGTTTTGAGGGATGTTTGGAAAACCTTGTTACATTGTTTAATGCATCCAGCGGGGCATCACAACAAAATGAGGCATGATAATGTGGTAATTCCACGGCTGTATATATTGGTATCGGTTGATATCGGAATCGGTAATTAAGAGTTGGACAATAACGGACTATCAGTTACCCGCAAAAAGCCATTATCGGACATCTATACTGTTAGCTAATGTGGAGTTGAACTACTGTTATACTGCCTATTAGTAAATTGTGACTTGGATCCTCCCTAAGACATACTTGGTCAACAGCCATACAGGTCACACTGAGGGTGGCCGTATGAACAACTTTAACACTGTTACAAATATGCGACACACTGTGAACCCACACCAAACGAGAATGACGAACACATTTTGGGAGAACATCCGCACCGTGACACAACATAAACACAACAGAACAAATACCCAGAACCCCTTGCAGCACTAACTCTTCCGGGACGCTACAATATACACCCCCGCTACCCCCAACCCCGCCCACCTCAACCTCCTCATGCTCGCTCAGGGAGAGCATGTCCCAAATTCCAAGCTGCTGTTTTGAGGGATGTTTGGAAAACCTTGTTACATTGTTTAATGCATCCAGCGGGGCATCCCAACAAAATAAGGCATGATAATGTGGTAATTCCACGGCTGTATATATTGGTATCGGTTGATATCGGAATCGGTAATTAAGAGTTAGACGATAACGGACTATCGGTTATCCGCAAAAAAAACATTATCAGACATCCATACTGTTAGCTAATGTGGAGTTGAACTACTGTTATACTGCCTATTAGTAAATTGTGACTTGGATCCTCCCTATGACATACTTGGTCAACAGCCATTCAGGTCACACTGAGGGTGGCCGTATAAACAACTTTAACACTGTTACAAATATGCGCCACACTGTGAACCCACACCAAACAAGAATGACAAATACATTTTGGGAGAACATCCGCACCGTGACACAACATAAACACAACAGAACAAATACCCAGAACCCCTTGCAGCACTAACTCTTCCGGGACGCTACAATATACACCCCCGCTACCCCCCAACCCCGCCCACCTCAACCTCCTCATGCTCTCTCAGGGAGAGCATGTCCCAAATTCCAAGCTGCTGTTTTGAGGGATGTTAAAAAAAAATAATGCACTTTGTGACTTCAATAATAAATATGGCAGTGCCATGTTGGCATTTTTTCCCATAACTTGAGTTGATTTTTTGGGGGAAAACCTTGTTACGTTGTTTAATGCATCCAGCGGGGCATCACAACAAAATGAGGCATGATAATGCGTTAATTCAGGGGTCGGGAACCTTTTTGGCTGAGAGAGCCATGAAAGCCAAATATTTCACAATGTATTTCCGTAAGAGCCATATAACATTTTTCAACACGGAATACAACCAAATTTGTGCATTTTTAAGTATGACCAACATTTGTAGAGTATAATAAGTCTCTTATTCTTTTTAACAACATTGTTATCATAAAAGTTAACCAATAATACATAGAATACTTCTTACCATTAACGCGACATCTTGAACAGGTGCGGTAGAAAATGGATGGTTGGATTAAAATGCATGAGAATGTTTTATAATTTCAACGTTATTTTTGATACTGTGATTACCAGCGGAATTGTTAATTACTTATGTTAAGCAATGTCAGCTAAGATTTATCTGAGAGCCAGATGCAGTCATCTGGCTCTAGAGCCATAGGTTCCCTACCCCTGGTTTAAGCATTAGACACCTTTTTACCTGCACTGTGCCTCCCGTTGTTTCCCACATCTACAAAGCAATTAGTTACTGACTGCCACCTACTGATATGGAAGAGTATTACACGGTTACTCTGCATAGCCCGGTTGGTAGAGTGGCCGTGCTAGCAACCTGAGGGTTCCAGGTTTAATTCCTGCTTCTGCCATCCTAGTCACTGCCGTTGTGTCCTTGGGCAAGACACTTTACACACCTGCCCCCCAGTGCCACCCACACTGGTTTAAATGTAACTTAGATATTGGGTTTCACTTTGTAAAGCGCTTTGAGTCACTAGAGAAAAGCGCTATATAAATATAATTATCTGAGAGCCATATGTAGTCATCAAAAGAGCCCCATCTGGCTCTAGAGCCATAGGTTCCCTACCCCTGGTTTAAGCATTAGACACCTTTTTACCTGCACTCTGTCTCCCGCTGTTTCCCACATCTACAAAGCAATTAGTTACTGACTGCCACCTACTGATATGGAATAGTATTACACGGTTACTCGGCATAGCCCGGTTGGTAGAGTGGCCGTGATAGCAACCTGAGGGTTCCAGGTTCGATTCCCGCTTCTGCCACCCTATCAATCAATCAATGTTTACTTATATAGCCCTAAATCACTAGTGTCTCAAAGGGCTGCACAAACCACTACGACATCCTCGGTAGGCCCACATAAGGGCAAGGAAAACTCACACCCAGTGGGACATCGGTGACAATAATGACCCAGTGGGACGTCGGTGACAATGATGACTATGAGAACCTTGGAGAGGAGGAAAGCAATGGATGTCTAACATGATACTGTGAAAGTTCAATCCATAATGGATCCAACACAGTCGCGAGAGTCCAGTCCAAAGCGGATCCAACACAGCACCGAGAGTCCCGTTCACAGTGGAGCCAGGAGGAAACCATCCCAAGCGGAGGCGGATCAGCAGCGCAGAGATGTCCCCAGCCGATACACAGGCAAGCAGTACATGGCCACCGGACCGGACCGGACCGGATCCTAGTCACTGCCGTTGTGTCCTTGGACAAGACACTTTACACACCTTCCCCCAGTACCACCCACACTGGTTTAAATGTAACTTAGATATTGGGTGTCACTTTGTAAAGCGCTTTGAGTCACTAGAGAAAAGCGCTATATAAATATAATTATCTGAGAGCCATATGTAGTCATCAAAAGAGCCCCGTCTGGCTCTAGAGCCATAGGTTCCCTACCCCTGCGTTAATTCCACGGCTGTATATATTGGTATCGGTTGATATCGGAATCGGTAATTAAGAGTTGGACAATAACGGAATATCGGTTATCCGCAAAAAAGCCATTATCGGACATCTATACTGTTAGCTAATGTGGAGTTGAAGTACTGTTATGCTGCCTATCAGAAAACTGTGACTTGGATCATCCCTATGACAAGAAAACACAACTTCTGTATTTCCGTCACACATATCAACACACGGGGCTTCACGGTGGCAGAGGGGTTAGTGCGTCTGCCTCACAATACGAAGGTCCTGCAGTCCTGGCTTCAAATCCAGGCTCGGGATCTTTCTGTGTGGAGTTTGCATGTTCTCCCCGTGAATGCGTGGGTTCCCTCCGGGTACTCCGGCTTCCTCCCACTTCCAAAGACATGCACCTGGGGATAGGTTGATTGGCAACACTAAATTGGCCCTAGTGTGTGACTGTGAGTGTGAATGTTGTCTGTCTATCTGTGTTGGCCCTGCGATGAGGTGGCGACTTGTCCAGGGTGTACCCCGCCTTCCGCCCGATTGTAGCTGAGATAGGCGCCAGCGCCCCCCGCGACCCCAAAAGCTAGAAAATGGATGGATGGGATGGATATCAACACACGTGAGTGACAAGTGCTGCCTATTGTTGAATTGTAACTTTGATCATCCCAAACATGCCATGCATTTCTCTGAATTAAAGCAACAAATAGCGCTTTCAGATCATTCCGAAGTCAATTATTGTTGTAAACTATAGAGTCAATACGGAAAGTATTCACTTTTTCTACATTGTGTTATGTTACAGCCTTATTATTCCATAATGGAATACATTCTTTTTGTGTCGTCAAATTCTACATACAATGCCCCACAATGACAATGTAAAGAAGGTTTTTTTTTTTTTTTTTTTTTTAGAAAGTTTTGCAAAATGTTTTTAAAAATAAAAAAGTAAGAAATCACATGTACATAAGAATTGACGGCCTTTGCCATGAAGCTCAAAAGTGAGTCCAGCTGCATCCTGTTTCAACTGATAATCCTTGGGATGTTCCTACAGCTTAATTGGAGTCCGTCCGTGGAGGAATTAAGTGGGTTAGATATGATTTAAAAAAGGCACGCACCTGTCTATATATTCATAAGGTCCCGCACTTGACAGTGCATGGCAGAGAACATACCAGAAAAGAATTGTCTGGAGGCAAAAAATCTGGGGAAGGTTAAAGAAAATATCTGCTGCCTTGAAGGTCCCAATGAGCACAAAAGTCTCCATCATCTGTAAATGGGGGACGTTTCAAAGCCCCCGGGACTCTTCCTAGACCTGTCTGGCCGTCTAAACCAGTACGCGTACCCCTGGGGGTACTTGAAGGTATGCCAAGGGGTACGTGAGATTTTTTTAAAATATTCTAAAAAATAGCAACAATTCAAAAATCCTTTATAAATATACTTATTGAATAATACTTCAACAAAATATGAATGTAAGTTCATAAACTGTGAAAAAATACAACAATGCAATATTCAGTGTTGACAGCTCGATTTTTTGTGGACATGTTCCATAAATATTGATGTTAATGATTTATTTTTTGTGAAGAAATGTTTAGAATAAATTTCATGAATCCAGATGGATCTCTATTACAATCCCCAAAGAGGGCACTTTAAGTTGATGATTACTTCTATGTGTAGACATCTTTATTTATAATTAAATCATTTGTTTGATTTTCAACAAGTTTTTAGTTATTTTTATATATTTTTTTCCAAATATTTCAAGAAAGACCACTACAAATGAGCAATATTTTGCACTTTTATGCAATTTAATAAATCAGAAACTGATTTTTAGTTATTTTTATATATTTTTTTCCAAATAGTTCAAGAAAGACCACTGCAAATGAGCAATATTTTGCACTTTTATGCAACTTAATAAATCAGAAACTGATGACATAGTGCTGTATTTTACTTCTGTATCTCTTGTTTTCAACCATAAATGCTTTGCTCTGATTAGGGGGTACTTGAATTAAAAAAAATGTTCACAGAGGGTACATCACTGAAAAAAGGTTGAGAACCACTGGTCTAAACCACAGGTGTCAAACTCAGGGTCCGCGCGCACATCATTTTATATGACCCACAAAAGCCTGGAAATAAAGTGTCAATAAAGTTAAAAAAAAGTTAAAGAGCCAATGATTCTGCGATGAGGTGGCGACTTGTCCAGGGTGTACCCTGCCTTCCGCCCGATTGTAGCTGAGATAGGCGCCAGCGCCCCCCGCGACCCCGAAAGGGAATAAGCGGTAGAAAATGGATGGATGGATGGAGCCAATGATTGTCACACACACACAATAGGTGTGGTGAAATTATCCTCTGCATTTAACCCATACCCACAGTTCCATTTTGGTTTCATCTGACCACATGAGATTCTCCCAATCCTCTGCTGTATCATCCATGTATCCATTTTGGTATAAACTCAACTCGTCGTGTTTGGAGGAAGAAGAGTACTGAGTTGCATCCCAAGAACACCATACCTACTGTGAAGCATGGGAGTGGAAACATCATGCTTTGGGGCTGTTTTTCTGCTAAGGGGACAGGACGATTGATCCGTGTTAAGGAAAGAATAAATGGGGCCATGTATCGTGAGATTTTGAGCCAAAACCTCCTTCCATCAATGAGAGCTTTGAATGGTTGACCAAATACTTATTTTTTACCATAATTTACGAATAAATTCTTTAAAATTCCTACAATGTGGATTTTTTTCCACATTCTGTCTCTCACAGTTGAAGTGTACCTATGATGAAAATTACAGACCTCTGTCATCATTTTAAGTGGGAGAACTTGCACAATATGTGGCTGACCAAATACTTTTTTCCTCCACTGTATGTACTGCATGTCATTAACTCCCTACCACGCGAAATGGAGCCTATTTTACTGATAAGAAAGAACGTTAAGGTAAGGACGTGTTGTTCTACGTCTGCCATGAAAAGATCTGACATTCGGGCCCTGCCTTCCCTGGTGCCACACTGCCATTTGCGGCCTCCCCAAGGAGCACAAAGAGGGCTGGACCTGCCTGGATCTCCCATCTCTGCGAGCCCCTTAAACTAAATAAATAATGCATTACAGTGCAGGGTGAGGAGCTTCATTTACTTCCAAGCGATGCGATCGCAGATGTCTGTAGGTCGCCCAAACCATCGTTTTGGGGCCAATCCCCAGGAGGAGCTGGCTTTGAAATATTAACGTGCGAGGGTGGGGGGCGGCTTTTTTGGAACTTCGACACAAACACCTCTCAGCCACGTCAATGAGCAAAAAAAAAAAAAGAAGAAGAAGAAGAAGGGGGGTGGCAGCGTCAGACCGTACGAGCCATGATGGAGGAACCAGACGTGCAAAGAATTTGCAAATATTCTCTTTTTCCACCTCTACGGAAAAGGCAGCGTTGCGACAATCAAGAGCAAGCGAGCTTAAACTAATCACAGCGGGCCTTCGGAACAAGGTCCCGATGCCGGACGTGATGCGTAAATCAGGGTTAAGCCGGGTCACTTAAAGCTTCACTGACCTGCAGTGATACAATCTACTTTACAAGCATGGACATCTATATGGTGCTGCTGAGGAAATTAAACACTAGAAATGCAAGCAGCAAATTATGCACGGTCACAAAATTCAACTTTTTTATTATGTCACGCTAACATGCCACTTGCAGTGTTTGCAAGGCACTTTTTTTTTGGGAGAGGGGGGGGGGGGGTGATTTTGCCTATCGTTCACAAACATTATGAGTGACAGGAAAACCGATGTACAAACCCCGTTTCCATAGGAGTTGGGAAATTGTGTTAGATGTAAATAAAAACGGAATACAATGATTTGCAAATCCTTTTCAACCCATATTCAGTTGAATGCACTACAAAGACAAGATATTTGATGTTCAAACTCCTAAACTTTTTTTTTTTTTGCAAATTATAATTAATTTAGAATTTCATGGGCTGCAACACGTGCCAAAGTAGTTGGGAAAGGGCATGTTCACTACTGTGTTACATCACCTTTTCTTTTAACAACACTCAATAAACATTTGGGAACTGAGGAAAATAATTGTTGAAGCTTTGAAAGTGGAATTCTTTCCCATTCTTGTTTTATGTAGAGCTTCAGTCGTTCAACCTTTCTGTTGTCGTATTTTACGCTTCATAATGCGCCACACATTTTCAATGGGAAACAGGTCTGGACTGCAGGCGGGCCAGGAAAGTACTGGCACTCTTTTTTTTTTTACCAAGCCACGCTGTTGTAACACGTGCTGAATATGGCTTGGCATTGTCTTGCTGAAATAAGCAGGGGCGTCTATGAAAAAGACGGCGCTTAGATGGCACCCACCTGATCCCAATTAGCCTGCACATCTGTGGCATGTTCCAAATAAGTGTTTGGTGAGCATTCCTCAACTTTATCAGTATTTATTGCCACCTTTCCCAACTTCTTTGTCACGTGTCGCTGGCATCAAATTCTAAAGTTAATGGTTATTTGCAAAACAACATTTTTTTTATCAGTTTGAACATCAAATATGTTGTCTTTGTAGCATATTAAACTGAATATGGGTTGAAAATGATTTGCAAATCATTGTATTCCGTTTATATTTACATCTAATAGCACCATTTCCCAACTCATATGGAAACAGGGTTTGTATTATTGATCAATTCTAACTCATAAATAAACGTAAATAAAAGTACAATGGAGTCAACGGGAGGTCCTCTATTCCAGTGTTTCTTAACCATTGTTGGGCTGCGAGCGCTTCCTAGAGAGCCGAAAAAAAAATATCTGTCTCTCATCTGTGGTCGGCAGCGAACATTAGTTGTAGTACACTTTTCCACCACTTGTGGCAGTAATGACAATATAAAAAAAACATATGTCTGGAGCTCCAGTTATAGAGTCTACCATGAATTGATTAACGTGGACCCCGACTTAAACAAGTTGAAAAACGTATTCGGGTGTTACCATTTAGTTGTCAGTTGTACGGAATATGTACTGTACTGTGCAATCTACTAATGACATTTTTAATCATCCATTAAAAGAGAAGTTTCTTAAGAGCAAAAATTATAACTAAAGTAATAAAGAGGTATTTTTATTTGCCCTTTATTTCAATCATTGTTTAAAATATTTTTTTTTACTTTTTTATTGAGGAACATACTCATTATGAATGTCGTTTTTTTGGCACAACATAATTGAATGTAAAACATTTTTTTACGTCGTTTTTGAGTCCCTTCCTATGCAGTATATTTAGTTAATATTTATTTTTGTAATCAGCCTGACCTAAATAAATAATAACACATGTTTTCATATAACATGTCAAATTTGGGGCAGCACTGTGAACGAGGGGTTAGTGCGTCTGCCTCACAATACGAAGGTCCTGAGTAAAAGCCAACAGGGGGCCAAAGAAAGTGGCGAGTGCTAAAACTTTCATTTATATGTATCTTGAATTATTTTATCAAAATGGTTTTGTGCTGGTAACACGGTGGTACAGGGGTTAGTGCATGTGTATATACACCCCGGGCTCGGGATCTTTCTGTGTGGAGTTTGCATGTTCTCTCCGTGACTGCGTGGGTTCCCTCTGGGTACTCCGGCTTCCTCCCACTTCTAAAGACACGCAACTGGGGAAAAGGTTGATTGGCAACACTAAATTGGCCCTAGTGTGTGAATGTGAGTGTGAATGTTGTCTATCTGTGTTGGCCCTGCGATGAGGTGGTGACTTGTCCAGGGTGTAGCCCCGCCTTCCGCCCGATTGTAGCTGAGATAAGCTCCAGCGCCCCCGCGACCCCGAAAGGAATAAGCGGTAGAAAATGGATGGATGGATGACAAATTGGTAAAATGTGATGCTACTATGTATCCGCATATTTATTCACATTTCAGGTCCATTGTTTTCATTTTTCTTCGACCCGAACGTGGCAGGAAAAATATCATTCACATGTTGAAATAAGGAAGCTTATTTATGTTAGGACTAACCTAACTTAGATTGACTTTTCCCTGCTCGTGCCAATAGTTTAATCACATATGACGCCTGTGCAATATGTCAACCTGTATGTCATGGACTGTCTTGAATTAGGAAGCTTATTTTTATATTGTGATGCCACCAGGATATTCATCAGCAGCGTCTCTATTTATCCGCAGACTTCTGCACATTTCAGGTCTATTGAGTCCTTCAGTTTTCTTCTACTTCTACTTCAATAGCAATAACCTTCTTAAAAAAATGACACATTTGACTGTTCTCTGCGTACTTCAATAGTCACAATACTTATGTAAGTAGCATATCATGCACTTTTATTTAAAAAAATAAAAAAAAATAAAATAAAAAACACTCTCCATGACAGCTACCGTATGTCCCTGAATTGCCGCCGAGGCGCTAATTAATTTAAAACCTCTTCTCTCTCCGGCGTTTACCGAAAGCATGCGGTAAAGGCAAGCATGCGCTAATTATTTTAAAACCTCTTCTCACTCTGCCGCTTACCAAAGGCATGCGGTAAATTTAGGCCTGCACTTAAAAATTTGAGTGTGATGTAAGGATACTCAATCAATCAATCAATGTTTATTTATAAAGCCCCAAATCACAAATGTCTCAAAGGACTGCACAAATCATTACGACTACAACATCCTCGGAAGAACCCACAAAAGGGCAAGGAAAACTCACACCCAGTGGGCAGGGAGAATTCACATCCAGTGGGACGCCAGTGACAATGCTGACTATGAGAAACCTTGGAGAGGACCTCAGATGTGGGCAACCCCCCGCCCCCTCTAGGGGACCGAAAGCAATGGATGTAAATAAACCATCATGAAAAGCACATTTAATAAAAAAAAACGTTATTATGGGATCTTTCTGTGTGGAGTTTGCATGTTCTCCCCGTGAATGCGTGGGTTCCCTCCGGGTACTCCGGCTTCCTCCCACTTCCAAAGACATGCACCTGGGGATAGGTTGATTGGCAACACTAAATTGGCCCTAGTGTGTGAATGTGAGTGTGAATGTTGTCTGTCTGTCTGTGTTGGCCCTGCGATGAGGTGGCGACTTGTCCAGGGTGTACCCTGCCTTCCGCCCGATTGTAGCTGAGATAGGCGCCAGCGCCCCCCGCGACCCCGAAAGGGAATAAGCGGTAGAAAATGGATGGATGGATGGATGGTTATTATGGTCTTACCTTTACTTATAAATGAAGTCCATGCGCAGCTCCTTCTGATCAAAAGCATCGATAACTTGTTTATAAAAGTCTTCCTTATCTTTCTTCAGTTTTAAAAGTCTCGATGGAGATCTTCCTTTATTACCTGCTGCTTCGATTGAAAGTCCAGTTTAGAAAACTGTTTTATTTTAGATATGTAATCCTCCATGTCAAAAGTGAAAGCGAGAGGAAAAAAATAAAAGGATCGCTGCTTGTTGTCACTTCTTCTGCAGCTGAGTTGTCGCAAGAAGGATCACTAGCGCCCTCCACCACCAGAAGGCGGGAGTCATTAAATGACTCATATTTGACACACGCAGCTACGGTATATTAATAAAACATAGCTTCTTACTGTTCTTTTTAGCATATTCAATAGCTTGGACCTTAAATCCTACTGAATAGCTCTTAATCTTCTTCCCTTTATGCGATTTCATATTATTGAAATCAACCGCCTCCATTTTGAAAATGATGACAGGGGAAGTGTCACTTGTGACGTGACGAGTTTGAGCCGGCGGAAATTGTAGGCATATGCTAATTATTTGACGGAAATTCTAGACATGCGCTAATAAAAATAATATTTTGCGAAACGAGTTTGACCCGGCGTTAATTCTGAGCCGGCGGTAATGCTAAGCATGCGCTAATTATTTTGCGAAAAGAGTTTGACCCGGCAGTAATTCTAGGCAGGCGCATACTATGTACCCGGCGGCAACTCAAGTATATACGGTATGTCCAAATGCACATGTATATATGTTGAGCATGTGAAAAAAATGCATGTTTTACTTCTTTTATAATTCCATCACATGACCCGAAATGACTGGGATCAGTGTTTCATAACCAAAGTTGAGCCGCCAGCAATTCCTAGAGGGCCGCCAAAAAATATGTGTTTCTCATTTATGGTCCGTATGGGGCGAAGCGGTATTCAGTTGTAATACACTTTTCCACCACTTGTGGCGGTGATAACAATATCACACAAACCGAAGAAGTCTGGAGCAAAAATGTAGAGAGAGGTTTCTCCAATGCGAAAAATATGACTAAAGTAGTGAAGTTGTTATTGTATTTACAGTTTAAGAAACATATATATCGTACATTATTTATTCTTAAATTTAGTAAGAATATACAGTAAAGGCCAAAAGTTTGGACACACCTTCTCATTCAATGCGTCTTTTCTTTATTTTCATGACTATTTACGTAGTAGATTGTCACTGAAGGCATCAAAACTATGACTGAACACATGTGGAGTTATGTACTTAACAAAAAAAAGGTGAAATAACTGAAAACAGGTTTTATATTCTAGTTTCTTCAAAATAGCCACTTTTGCTCTGATTACTGCTTTGTACACTCTTGGCATTCTCTCAAAGAACTTCAAGAGGTAGCCACCTGAAATGATTTTTCACTTCACAAAAAGGTGAAATAACTGAAAACAGGTTTTATATTCTAGTTTCTTCAAAATAGCCACTTTTGCTCTGATTACTGCTTTGTAAACTCTTGGCATTCTCTCAAAGAACTTCAAGAGGTAGTCACCTGAAATTATTTTTCACTTCACAAAAAAAGGTGAAATAACTGAAAACAGGTTTTATATTCTAGTTTCTTCAAAATAGCCACTTTTGCTCTGATTACTATTCTGCACACTCTTGACATTCTCTCAATGAGCTTCAAGAGGTAGTCACCTGAAATGATTTTTCACTTCACAAAAAAGGTGAAATAACTGAAAACAGGTTTTATATTCTAGTTTCTTCAAAATAGCCACTTTTGCTCTGATTACTGCTTTGTACACTCTTGGCATTCTCTCAAAGAACTTCAAGAGGTAGCCACCTGAAATTATTTTTCACTTCACAAAAAAAGGTGAAATAACTGAAAACAGGTTTTATGTTCTATATTCTTCAAAATAGCCACCCTTTGCTCTGATTACTATTCTGCACACTCTTGACATTCTCTCAATGAGCTTCAAGAGGTAGTCACCTGAAATTATTTTTCACTTCACAAAAAAGGTGAAATAACTGAAAACAGGTTTTATATTCTAGTTTCTTCAAAATAGCCACTTTTGCTCTGATTACAGCTTTGTACACTCTTGGCATTCTCTCAAAGAACTTCAAGAGGTAGCCACCTGAAATTATTTTTCACTTCACAAAAAAAGGTGAAATAACTGAAAACATGTTTTATGTTCTAGATTCTTCAAAATAGCCACCCTTTGCTCTGATTACTGCTTTGCACAATTTTGGCATTGTCTCAAAGAGCTTCAAGAGGTAGTCACCTCAAATGGTTTGCACTTCACAAGTGTGCTTGAAGCTCATGGAGAGAATGCCAAGAGTGTGCAAAGCAGTAAACAGAGCAAAGCATGGCTATTTCGAAGAAATTACAATATAAAGATGTTTTTAGTTATTTCCCCTTTTTTGTTAAGTACATAACTCCACATGTGTTCATTCATAGTTTTGATGCCTTCAGTGACAACCCACAATGTAAACAGTCATGAAAATAAAGAAAACCCATTGAATGAGGAGAAGGTGTGTCCAAACTTTTGGCCTGTACTGTAAATATTACTTTTGACAAATGGCTGCGCAAAAAGGAACATGAAACTCTGGTCAATGAGCCAATTGTTAACAGGAATATTTGTTGGTGCTACAAGATCAAAATCACCCCACGCTTTGGAATGTTTTCCTTTTCTTGAGTTTCATTGAGATGGATGATGAAAACGTGAAGTGATGTCAAACGCAGGGTGTTACTCCCCCGACTTCGTTTAATACGGGCAGTCACTTGAGAGCCGAAAGAAACAATTTGGTGTTTCACAGTTAAGCGACAAAGCAGCTGTATCAGACATGTTTTTTTTTTTCCACTCTAAAGTGTCACACTGTATCGCTTCTTGTGTTTCATACGGCAGTGATGCTTCAGTATCATCTACGGTGGCACCGTGTCAAGTTGAAATGGTTTGAAATTTCCCAACTTCAGGGGGTTTCACTGACATGGCACACATCTTGGCACACACCTTCAGGGAACTGTCTTAGATTTTAGAATCTACAATGTAAATAGTCATGAAAATAAAGAAAACACATTAAATGAGGATGTCACACCCCGCCTCGGGTGAAGGAAATGTAACCTTTGCAAACCAGACTTTCAAACCAAGGATGGCAAGGGTTACATTACCTTCACCCGAGGCTGGGTGTGACATATGGTGGCAGTGGTGGGATGGCAAGCCACAGAGTAAATGACAGAACTGGTTTGAGATCCCAAGTGTCAGAGGTGACAATGGCAGAGGAGACTGATGAGATGGCTGGTCGAGGAGCCACGGTGACGAGGCTGGACCAGGCGACCGTGGCTGAGGAGCGTGAAGTTGGGTGGAACACAGAAGAGTCTGAAGAAGACGTCAAAGGTTTTGAGAACTGTGGGGCTAGGCGTAAGCAGCATTGGAAGGGGTCTGGGAAAGACTAGGTGGTCTGCTGAGCCACCAAGGACTGAAAGAGTGCTAGGTGAAACTACCCTGGTTAGCATATTCCAAGTCCTTTTGATTGGACAGAAACGTAGGGAAGCTGTCCTGGTCCGTGAACTCCAGGAGTCTTGTTCTCAAAGGTTACATTACCTTGACCCGAGGCGGGGTCTGACATATGGTGGCAGTGGTGGGATGGCAAGCCGCAGAGTTTACAACAAACTTGGCAGAGGGCGGGCCAGAACTGGTTTGAGATCCCAAGTGTCTGAGGTGACAATGGCAGAGGAGACAGATGAGATGGCTGGTCGAGGAGCCACGGTGACGAGGCTGGACCAGGCGACCGTGGCTGAGGAGCGTGAAGTTGGGTGGAACACAGAAGAGTCTGAAGAAGACGTCAAAGGTTTTGAGAACTGTGGGGCTAGGCGTAAGCAGCATTGGAAGGGGTCTGGGAAAGACTAGGTGGTCTGCTGAGCCACCAAGGACTGAAAGAGTGCTAGGTGAAACTACCCTGGTTAGCATATTCCAAGTCCTTTTGATTGGACAGAAACGTAGGGAAGCTGTCCTGGTCCGTGAACTCCAGGAGTCTTGTTCTCAAAGGTTACATTACCTTGACCCGAGGCGGGGTCTGACATATGGTGGCAGTGGTGGGATGGCAAGCCGCAGAGTTTACAACAAACTTGGCAGAGGGCGGGCCAGAACTGGTTTGAGATCCCAAGTGTCTGAGGTGACAATGGCAGAGGAGACAGATGAGATGGCTGGTCGAGGAGCCACGGTGACGAGGCTGGACCAGGCGACCGTGGCTGAGGAGCGTGAAGTTGGGTGGAACACAGAAGAGTCTGAAGAAGACGTCAAAGGTTTTGAGAACTGTGGGGCTAGGCGTAAGCAGCATTGGAAGGGGTCTGGGAAAGACTAGGTGGTCTGCTGAGCCACCAAGGACTGAAAGAGTGCTAGGTGAAACTACCCTGGTTAGCATATTCCAAGTCCTTTTGATTGGACAGAAACGTAGGGAAGCTGTCCTGGTCCGTGAACTCCAGGAGTCTTGTTCTCAAAGGTTACATTACCTTGACCCGAGGCGGGGTCTGACATATGGTGGCAGTGGTGGGGTGACAATGGCAGAGGAGACTGATGAGATGGCTGGTCGAGGAGCCACGGTGACGAGGCTGGACCAGGTGACCGTGGCTGAGGAGCGTGAAGTTGGGTGGAACATGGAAGAGTCTGGAGAACTCTGGGGCTAGGCGTAAGCAGCATAGGAAGGGGTCTGGGAAAGACTAGGAGGTCTGCTGAGCCACCAAGGACTGAAAGAGTGCTTGGTGCAGCTACCCTGGTTACCATGGTCCAAGACTTTTTGATTGGACAGCAACGTATTGAAGCTGTTCAGGAGTTAAAAACTGTCTGGTTTGCAAAGGTTACATTACCTTGACCCGAGGCCGGGTGTGACATATGGTGGCAGTGGCGGGATGGCAAGCCGCAGAGTTTACAACAAACCTGGCAGAGGGCGGGCCAGAACTGGTTTGCGATCCCAAGTGTCTGAGGTTACAATGGCAGAGGAGACTGATGTGATGGCTGGTCGAGAAGCCACGGTGACGAGGCTGGACCAGGCAACCGTGGCTGAGGAGCGTGAAGTTGGGTGGAATACAGAAGAGTCTAGGGAACTCTGGAGCTAGGCGTAAGCAGCATAGGAAGGGGTCTGGGAATGGTTATGGGGTATGGTTAGCATATTCCAAGTCCTTTTGATTGGACAGAAACGTAGGGAAGCTGTCCTGGTCCGTGAACTCCAGGAGTCTTGTTCTCAAAGGTTACATTACCTTGACCCGAGGCCGGGTGTGACATATGGTGGCAGTGGCGGGATGGCAAGCCGCAGAGTTTACAACAAACCTGGCAGAGGGCGGGCCAGAACTGGTTTGCGATCCCAAGTGTCTGAGGTGACAATGACAGAGGAGACTGATGAGATGGCTGGTCGAGGAGCCAAGATGATGAGGCGGGACCAGGCGACCGTGGCTGAGGAGCATGAAGTTGGGTGGAAGACGGAAGAGTCTAGGGAACTCTGGAGCTAGGCGTAAGCAGCATAGGAAGGGGTCTGGGAAAGACTAGGTGGTCTGCTGAGCCACCAAGGACTGAAAGAGTGCTTGGTGCAGCTACCCTGGTTAACATGGTCCAAGACTTTTTGATTGGACAGCAACGTATTGAAGCTGTCCAGGAGTTAAAAACTGTCTTGTTCTCAAGGGTTACATTACCTTTACCCGAGAAGGGGTGTGACAGTTGATGAAGGTGTGTCCAAACCTTTGGCATGTACTATATTTTTATTCTATTATTATTTCAATTTGAAAACTGTAATTTTTGAATAGGGTTAAAATCAAGTAAGATTACTAATTTTGTGTTAATAATTGAGTGGACCCTGTGCTCCTGTGTAGTGGAAAAGTTGGGTCAAAACATTTAAGAAACCAAGACGTAGATGGCGTGATTGCAGCGTAATGCTTTGATTTGTCCGCAGATCGGTGCAAATTTCATTATATCACACAATCTGTCATAGCAGTAGAGCTCAGTTGGTAGAGTGGCCGTGCCAGCAACTTGAGGGTTGCAGGTTCAATCCCCGCTTCCGCCATCCTAGTCACTGCTGTTGTGTCCTTGGGCAAGACACTTTGCCCACCTGCTCCCAGTGCCACCCACACTGGTTTAAATGTAAAAATTTGATATTGGGTTTCACTATGTAAAGCACTTTGAGTCACTAGAGAAAAAGCGCTTTATAAATATAATTCACTAAATATAATTCACTAAAGTTACAGTAATAGTCCCAATGATTGTCACACTCACACACACACTAGGTGTGGTGAAATGTGTCCTCTGCCTTTGACTCATCCCCTTGTTCACCCCCTGGGAGGTGAGGGGAGCAGTGAGCCCGGGAATCATTTGGTGATTCAACCCCCAATTCCAACCCTTGATGTTGAGTACCAAGCAAGGAGGCAATGGGTCCCATTTTTTTGTAGTCTTTTGATCTCAGGGCGGACACTCTAACCCAGGGGTCGGGAACCTTTTTGGCTGGGAGAGCCAAGAATCCAAATATTTTAAAATGTATTTCCGCAAGAGCCGTATAATATTTTTTTCAACACTGAACACAACTAAACGCGTGCATTTTTAAGTAAGACCAACATTTCTAGATTATAACAGGTCTCTTATTCTTTGTAATAACATTGTTATTCTAAAGCTAACTGTGGAGGGGGCGTGGCCTGGAGCAAAGCGGGGTGTTCCCAGGACCAGCCTCGAAATCAGCGACAGGTGCATAAACGGACCACCTGGGCCTTTTTATCTAATTTATAAGCAGCAGCCAGGAGGAGACACTGGGTTGGGGCTGGAGCCAGAGTGCGAGCGAGCACGAAAAAGGAAAAAGAAAATTGCTTGAAAGCAACTGGGAGACTTGTTGAAAAATAAAAAAATATTGTAACACTGAAACAAGTTCTCATGTCGGTGCTTGGTGGTCTGAAGAACCCCCAGGAGGGCAAGACCTAAACTAACCAATAATAAATAAATCAGTTCTTACCCTTAATGCAACTTCTTGAAGGATGGATGGATTCAAATGCATGAGCATGTTTTACATTTTGAACATTATTTTTAACAGATTTATCCGAGAGCCAGATGCAGTTATCAAAAGAGCCACATCTGGCTCGCGAGCCATAGGTTCCCTACCCCTGCTCTAACCACATATCCACCAAGCCGGTCTGGAATAAAGCAATTCTCCAAGTCTTGTATCTTCCACAGCTGGATGATGTGACGTGAGGTCCGACAGCAAGTACGTCCGACATCAAAGTCCAGTGATGACCCGCCGTCAGTTTAAAGCCCAACAATTGCTATTGAAATGTCCATTGTCCCGCTACATCAAACATCAACATGGACGCCATGCCCAGAATTCCATAACATAAAAAAGTATTTTCCCCCCAGTCGCTGTTCAAACGTGTTAGCAAACGTCGCGGCCCAATATCCTGGGGAAGGCAACACAGCGGGATCGTGAATGCCATTTTTCACTAAGAACGGATGCTGGGATTTCCGTCAATTGTTCCACGCTGGGAACAACATTGTTGACGCTGTTGTTCCTACAATCACTGCGCTAGGAAGCGCTGCCACAAACAGCCGCTGATGAAAGGAAACGTTTATACCAGATGACCTTTCCTATCCGCGCCGAGATCAAATGCAGGATTTTGCGTATGGATACTTCCAAGTTAGGTACTGAATATCCAAGTGTGATTTCGAGCGTTTCTATTGACTACCTGCTGATAAAAATCAGTTTGTTTCGCTGCGTTTACTCGGCGTGACGCGGTGGCCTTGACGGGCCAATAAAAAAAGGCCACACTTGGGTGAGCGCCCCTAATGTGGATTGCCACCAACATCCTTTGCTCGGTAGATGACGGGCAGCGTGAAGGAAATGAAGTTAGCGAGCTGAGTGGGGTGGGGGGGGGGGGGGGGGGGGTTTGCGAGGTTCGGGGGGGACAGGGGGAGGTCATGTGGGCAGGAAGACACCAAAGTCGGGTCCGTAGATAAACTTGCGTCAATGTTGTTGTTTGATTCCTGCAAGAAATGTCCCCGAGGGGACAGACAGGAACAAGCAAAAGACGATGCTCGGTAATCGACCAATAGGATTTGAAGTGAAGTGAAGTATATTTATATAGCGCTTTTCTCTAGTGCAGTGGTTCTCAACTTTTTTTCAGTGATGGGAACATTTGTTTAATTCAAGTACCCCCTAATCAGAGCAAAGCATTATTGGTTGAAAAAAAAGAGGTAAAGAAGTAAAATACAGCACTATGTCATCAGTTTCTGATTTATTAAATTGTATAACAGTGCAAAAATATTGCTGATTTGTAGTGATCTTTCTTGAACTATTTGGAAAAAAATATATAAAAATATCTAAAAGCTTGTTGAAAAATAAACAAGTGATTCAATTATAAATAAAGATTTCTACACGTAGAAGTAATCATCAACTTAAAGTGTCCTCTTTGGGGATTGTAATAGAGATCCATCTGGATTCATGAACTTAATTCTAAACATTTCTTCACAAAATTACAAATCTTTAACATCAATATTTATGGAACATGTCCCCAAAAAAATCTATCTGTCAACACTGAATATTGCATTCTTGCATTTCTTTTCACAGTTTATGAACTTACATTCATGCTTTGTTGAGGTATTATTCAATACATATATTTATAAAGGATTTTTTAAATGTTGCTATTTTTAAAATACTTTTAAAAAATCTCACATACCCCAGGGGTACGCATACTCCCATTTGAGAACCACTGCTCGAGTGATTCAAAGCGCTTTACATACCAGACTGAGACCCTGACCTCAGTCTGGACCCCCTCTCCAGGGACCCAGGCTTAGACCGATTGTCTTACTTTATTTTATTTTAATCATTTATTTTTTTCTCCCATTCCCCCCCACTTGTGGTAGAGCGGCTGTGCCAGCAACTTGAGGGTTGCAGGTTCGATCCCTGCTTTCGCCATCCTAGTCACTGCCGTTGTGTCCTTGGGCAAGACACTTTTTACCCACCTGCTCCCAGTGCCTCCCACACTGGTTTATATGTGAAAAAAATTAGCGATTGGGTTTCACTTTGTAAAGCGCTTTGAGTCACTAGAGAAAAAGCGCTACATAAATATAATTCACTTCACTTCACTTGTTTACCTTTATCTCACCTTTTTGTAAGGGGCGCCGGAAGTTGGCAGACCCGTCAGCGATCCTGTTCTGTCTCCCTGTAATGTTTGATCCTGTTCTGTCTCCCTGTAATGCTTGTCTGAACTTGAATGGGATTGTGCTGAAAATTTTAAATTCCCCCCAGGAATTAATAAAGTATGTCTGATTCTGATTCTGATAGTGAAACCCAATATCTAAGTTACATTTTTTCAAACCAGTGTGGATGGCACTGGGAGCAGGCGGGTAGAGTGTCTTGCCCAAGGACACAACGGCAGTGACGAGGTTGGCAGAAGCGGGGATCGAACTTGGAACTTTCAAGTTGCTTACACGGCCGCTCTACCAACCGAGCTATACCGCCCACATTTTAGTACACTGGTTAGTTGTGCGTTCTTTTATGTGTGACGGAGTTTAAGATTGATCATGTTCACAATGATGCGAATGATAATGAATCAGTACCATGTGTCCCTAAAAATAAAAAAATAAAAATGCACGACAACATTTTTTAATTACCGTATTTTCCGGATTATAAGGCACACTGCCGATGATTGGGTCTAGTCAGGTCTATTTTCATACAATAAAGAGGTTATATTATGATTTATTTTTTTTCTAAATGTAAAACACTTACTTGTGGTCTACATCAGTGGTCCCCAACCACCGGTCCGGTACCGGTCCAGAACGCAATTGCTACGGGGCCACACAGAAACAACAATGAATTTATAAACTATCGAATTTGTCTTCGTCTTAACTTTCGCCTATCCAACTAAACCATACTTTCCCACCTTGAGACCTCCGAATTCGGGAGATGGGGGAGGGAGCAGGGGTGTATATTGTAGCGTCCTGGAAGAGTTAGTGCTGCAAAGGGTTCTGGATATTTGTTCTGTTGTTTTTATGTTGTGTTACGGTGCGGATGTTCTCCCCAAATGTGTTTTGTCATTCTTGTTTGGTGTGAGTTCACAGTGTGGCGCATATTTGAAACAGTGTTAAAGTTGTTTATACGGCCACCCTATATTGTAGTGTCCCTGAAGAGTTAGTGCTGCAAGGGGTTCTGGGTATTTCTTCTGTTGTTTGTATGTTGTGTTACAGTGCGGATGTTCTCCCGAAATGTGTTTGTCACTCTTGTTTGGTGTGGGTTCACAGTGTGGTGCATATTTGAAACAGTGTTAAAGTTGTTTATACGCCCACCCTATATTGTAGCGTCCCGGAAGAGTTAGTGTGCAAGGGGTTCTGGGTATTTGTTCTGTTGTTTTTATGTTGTGTTACAGAGCGGATGTTCTCACGAAATGTGTTTTGTCATTCTTGTTTGGTGTGAGTGTGGCGCATATTTGAAACAGTGTTAAAGTTGTTTATACGGCCACCCTTTATTGTAGCGTCCCGGAAGAGTTAGTGCTGCAAGGGGTTCCGGGTATTTGTTCTGTTGTTTTTATGTTGTGTTACAGAGCGGATGTTCTCACGAAACGTGTTTGTCATTCTTGTATTGGTGTGGGTTTGCAGTGTGGCGCATATTTGTAACAGTGTTAAAGTTGTTTATACGGCCACCCTATATTGTAGCGTCCCGGAAGAGTTAGTGCTGCAAGGGGTTCTGGGTATTTGTTCTGTTGTTTTTATGTTGTGTTACAGAGCGGATGTTCTCACGAAATGTGTTTGTCATTCTTGTTTGGTGTGGGTTTGCAGTGTGGCGCATATTTGTAACAGTGTTAAAGTTGTTTATACGGCCACCCTATATTGTAGTGTCCCGGAAGAGTTAGTGCTGCAAGGGGTTCTGGGTATTTCTTCGGTTGTTTTTATGTTGTGTTACGGTGCGGATGTTCTCCCCAAATGTGTTTTGTCATTCTTGTTTGGTGTGAGTTCACAGTGTGGCGCATATTTGAAACAGTGTTAAAGTTGTTTATACGGCCACCCTATATTGTAGTGTCCCTGAAGAGTTAGTGCTGCAAGGGGTTCTGGGTATTTCTTCTGTTGTTTTTATGTTGTGTTAAAGTGCGGATGTTCTCCCGAAATGTGTTTGTCACTCTTGTTTGGTGTGGGTTCACAGTGTGGTGCATATTTGAAACAGTGTTAAAGTTGTTTATACGGCCACCCTATATTGTAGCGTCCCGGAAGAGTTAGTGCTGCAAGGGGTTCTGGGTATTTGTTCTGTTGTTTTTATGTTGTGTTACAGAGCGGATGTTCTCACGAAATGTGTTTGTCATTCTTGTTTGGTGTGGGTTTGCAGTGTGGCGCATATTTTTAACAGTGTTAAAGTTGTTTATACGCCCACCCTATATTGTAGCGTCCCGGAAGAGTTAGTGTGCAAGGGGTTCTGGGTCTTTGTTCTGTTGTTTTTATGTTGTGTTACAGAGCGGATGTTCTCACGAAATGTGTTTTGTCATTCTTGTTTGGTGTGAGTGTGGCGCATATTTGAAACAGTGTTAAAGTTGTTTATACGGCCACCTTATATTGTAGCGTCCCGGAAGAGTTAGTGCTGCAAGGGGTTCTGGGTATTTGTTCTGTTGTTTTTATGTTGTGTTACAGTGCGGATGTTCTCCCGAAATGTGTTTGTCATTCTTGTTTGGTGTGGGTTCACAGTGTGGTGCATATTTGAAACAGTGTTAAAGTTGTTTATACGGCCACCCTATATCGTAGCGTCCCAGAAGAGTTAGTGCTGCAAGGGGTTCTGGGTATTTGTTCTGTTGTTTTTATGTTTTGTTACAGAGCGGATGTTCTCACGAAATGTGTTTGTCATTCTTGTTTGGTGTGGGTTTGCAGTGCGGCGCATATTTGTAACAGTGTTAAAGTTGTTTATACGGCCACCCTATATTGTAGCGTCCCGGAAGAGTTATTGCTGCAAGGGGTTCTGGGTATTTGTTCTGTTGTTTTTATGTTGTGTTACGGTGCGGATGTTCTCCCCAAATGTGTTTTTCATTCTTGTTTGGTGTGAGTTCACAGTGTGGCGCATATTTGAAACAGTGTTAAAGTTCGGGGGGGCATGGCATAGTGGCTAGAGCGGACGTGCCAGAAACCTGAGGGTTGCAGGTTCGCTTCCCACATATTGACATCCAAATCGCTGCCATTGTGTCCTTGGGCAGGACACTTCACCCTTGCCCCCGGTGCTGCTCACTCTGGTGAATGAATGATGAATGTGGTGGTCGGAGGGGCCGTGGGCGCAAACTGGCAGCCACGCTTCCGTCAGTCTACCCCAGGGCAGCTGTGGCTACTGATGTAGCTTACCACCACCAGGTGTGAATGAATGATGGGTTCCCACTTCACTGTGAGCGCTTTGAGTATCTAACAATAGAAAAGCGCGATATAAATCTAATCCATTATTATTATTATTATTATCATAAAGTTGTTTATACGGCCACCCTATATTGTAGCGTCCCGGTAGAGTTAGTGCTGCAAGGGGTTCGGGGTATTTGTTCTGTTGTGTTTATGTTGTGCTACGGAGCGGAGTTTCTCCCGAAATGTGTTTGTCATTCTTGTTTAGTGTGGGTTCACACTGTGGCGCATATTTGTAACAGTGTTAAAGTTGTTTACATGGCCACACTCAGTGTGACCTGAATGGCTGTTGACCAAGTATGCCTTGCATTCACTTGTGTGTGTAAGGACTTATATATTTTGAGGCTGAAACGGCACGCTGTTTGTATGGAGGGAAAGCGGAGGTGAGGACAGGTTGTAGAGGATGCTACAGGTGGCGCCTTTAAGGCACAGCCCCATTATTGTTGTCCAGGGTAAAATACGGAGAATTTCGGTAGAATGGTTACCCCGGGAGATTTTCGGGAGTGGCACTGAAATTCGGGAGTCTCCCGGGAAAATCGGGAGGGTTGGCAAGTATGTAATAAACACACCAATAAGCTTGTTTATAGATGTATATTACAACTCTTTTGTTATACTACATGGGGAAATGCACATTAATGGACATATACAATTTTAATGTACCGGATTGTAGCCAAAGGTTCATTTCTCATGCAATTTGTTTTGCTGTTTTTATCTGCCACACGTAGTAAGCCGGTCCGTGAAAATCATGCATACATTAAACCGGTCCCTGGTGAAAAAAAAGGTTGGGGAACTTTGGTCTACATAACATGTAATGGTGGTTCTTTGGTCAAAATGTTGCATGGATTATGTTTCGCAGATCATCTTCAAGCCGCTTTCTGACAGTCGCTTCAGAATATGCTGTTTTGTGAGCGGTCTTATTTACGTGGCTCACCTTTGGCAGCGTCTGCTCCCCGTCGTCTTTGTTGCAGCGGGTGTAGCGTGCAAGGATGGGAGTAAAGGATGTGTCAAAAGATGGCGCTAACTGTTTTAATGACATTCAGACTTTACTTCAATCAATAACGGAGCATCATCTCCTCATCCGGACACAACAACAAGCTGAACAACCGTCCGCCCGTAACGCTCTAATAACTAAAGTTCCTTGGGTGCATAATGTAAACTCACCACACCGGTAGGTTTTAGCGCTTTCATGGTGAGTTTACTGACAGATATAAGTAAGAACTTTACACTACTTTATATTAGAAATGGCAACAGAGGAGGATGAACGTCACATAAGAAGATAGAGAAAAAGTAGAAGCTTAGCGACTACGGGGTGGGCACAGACTACAAAGGCGAATGCGCGCAAATTTTCAGGACTTATGCAGATCCCAAACACGGATCAGCAGGTACCAGAAGGTAGGAAAAGTTGCTTTTGCATAATATTGCAAAACAATATTATATATATACACATGTATATATATATACACATGTATACATATATATATATATATATATATATATATATGTATATATATATATATATATATATATATATATATATATATATATATATATATATGTGTATGTATGTGTGTCTCACGCACTAATTGACTGAAAGAGCACGCACTTGCCGCTAATGATGTCACATTATCGATGAGGAAATGCATTTTTTGACAATATGATTTGCCTAAAAGACACCAAGAGTAACAAGAGTCAAATGGATTAGAAAGGATGGATTAAAAAAAATTAAAAATAAAAATGAATAACTTTTTTTTTTTTAACTTGGGACTTCATAGTTTGGGGCCCTCTGATTTATGCACACAAAAGTCGCTATGATAAACTCTTATGAATGAGCTGAAGTTGACATTTTTTTCTTGTGACAATGCTGCCTCAACTTAAGCGCCTTTTGAGATAAGATTTTTTTTTCGGCTAACTGTGATACTTTAAGTTGCAAGAAATAGAGTTACAAGCATCCCCGCCATATGTTGGCGTAGCAAATGTCACAGTTAACCTTCTAAGATGCCACCAAAACATCTGGTCTTACTTGCTAGCATTAGCTTATAGCGAGAGATCGACTTAACTTAGTTTTCCAACCACGGGAAGGAAGAAAGTGGGTTTGAAGAACAATGCTGAGAAGAAGAAGTGGATGATTTTCATTGGATTAGAGACAGAAAATGTCAAAAAACTGGAAGCAGAATGAGTCGAATGCCAGCTAAAGTTGTAAAAACAATATTTAGACAGACATTTATCCATGAAAATATGGAAAAGCTGCCAGTGGTGTGTATGACAAAGAAGCAGTTGGAAGGAGATACCGCTCTCCAAGGTTAATGCTGTACATTATTATGACAATACTTCATAAAACTACTGTAGTTTTAGTAGTATACTCTAATGTCTTGGTTTCACCCTTTGAGGAAAAAAAGAGGACAATTGAGAAAAAAAGAAGAACATTTTGTGCTGCCACGCAAACCCCGAAATAAAATTTTGAAGATCAACACTACTTTTCCTTTAATTGGGTGCATTTCTACGCCATTTTTTACCTTTAGATTTTTTCTCGTTGACCAACCTATTACGGCTGTCGTTTTGAGATACAAATGTTTGGAGTTAAGAGCTCCGTCACAGAACCAATTAAGATTGTCCACAACTTTGAATAAAGAAGCCAGCAAAGAAACAAATGAGCATGAAGAGAAATGAAGGAAAATCAGAAATGTGAGCACTAGAACTGGATGTAGTAATGGACAAATAGGGACAACTATTTTAAATGTGTTTTTATTTTTGTGCTTGTCTTAATCCTTTTGTATATGTTTTACCCTTTTCTCAACTTTTCTTTAAAAGTCTAACCAGGGACAAGGGTTGCAAATTAGCCTGTGGCTATACTGCAAAAACTGATATCTAAGTAAGATTACATATCTCAAATAAGGGTGATATTTGCTTATTTCCTGTCTGAAACAAGATCATTCTTCTCACTAAGCAGATTTTAAGTTAGAGTGTTTTACTTGTTTTATGTGTTTTGGTCCTAAATGATCTCAGTAAGATATTACAGCTTGTTGCTGAGATTTGATGACCTACATTTAGCAAAACATGCTTGAAACTAGAATATCAACTGTTGCAAAGCTGTGTCATCAACACTCACAATATAAAACTACTTTTTTAAAGTAATAATTTCTTATTTCAAGCATGAAATAAAAAATCATGACTTTGAAACAATCGTGTCACATATTAAAACAGATGACAGCCAAACGGACTTTGCTGTTTTATTTTCAATGAAACAATAAAAAATGCGTACTCATATAGTAGTACAGTTGTTATTAGTGAGAATATACTTATTTTAAAGGTATTTTTGGGTTCGGTGAGGTTAGCTAATTGTACTTGTTTTATGAAGTCTTGACAAGCCAAATTTTCTTGTTCTATTGGCAGACAATTTTGCTTAGTTCTAATAAAATACCCCTATTTTTTTCCTCTTGTTTTTGACCAGTGACTTCTGCACTGCAAAAAGTCAGTGTTCAAAAACAAGGGGAAAAAAATACAAAAAGTAGGAGTATTTTATTTGTATGTCAAGGCTTTACAAAACAATTGCAATTAGCTAACTTCAATGAACCCCAAAATACCTTACAATAAGTATATTCTCACTAATAACATCAGTCCATCATAGTTGATCTCGGGCCCAACGAAGCCGGCTGTGTAAATGGGTTTTACTTAAATGGGTTTTGCTTTGCATAGTAGAGTTTTAACTTGCACTTACAGATGTAGCGACCAACTGTAGTTACTGACAGTGGTTTTATGAAGTGTTCCTGAGCCCATGTGGTGATATCCTTTACACACTGATGTTGGTTTTTGATGCAGTTCCGCCTGAGGGATCAAAGGTCCGTAATATCATCGCTTACGTGCAGTGATTTCTCCAGATTCTCTGAACATTTTGATGATTTTACGAACCGTGGATGGTAAAATCCCTAAATTCCTGCAATAGCTGTTGAGAAATGTTGTTCTAGAGCTGTTTGACAATTTGCCTACAAAGTGGTGACCCTCGCCCCATCCTTGTTTGTGAATTACTTAGCATTTCATGGAAGCTGTTTTTATACCCAATCATGGCACCCACCTGTTCCCAATTAGCCTGCACACCTGTGGGATGTTCCATATAAGTGTTTGATGAGCATTCCTCAATTTCATCAGTATTTATTGCCACCTTTCCCAACTTCTTTGTCACGTGTTGCTGGCATCAAATTCAAAAGTTAATGATTATTCGCAAACAAAATAAAGTTTATCAGTTTGAACATCAAATATGTTGTCTTTGTAGCATATTACACTGAATATGGGTTGAAAATGATTTGCAAATCATTGTATTTCGTGTATATTTACATCTAACACAATTTCCCAACTCAAATGGAAACGGTGTTTGTAATTTCCCCCAAAAATGCAACTTATATTCCAGTGCGACTTACATATGTTTTTTTCCTTCTTTATAATGCATTTTCGGCAGGTGCGACTTATACTCCGGAGCGACTTATACTCCGAAAGATACGGTACAACCCATTTACCATTTCCCATAAAATCTCAGCAACAAGCTGTAATATCTTACTGAGATAATATAGGACCAAAACACTTAAAACAAGTAAAACACTAACATAAAAATCTGCTTAGCGAGAAGAATGATCTTATCAGACAGAAAATAAGCAAATATCACACTTATTTGAGGTATTTAATCTTACTTAGATTTCAGTTTTTGCAGTGTGTGTACTTTGTCATGGGTTACCTATGGGCAACGTTTCCTCTAAGGCAGTGGTTCTCAACCTTTTTTCAGTGATGTACCCCCTGTGAACAAGTTTTTAATTCAAGTACCCCCTAATCAGAGCAAAACATTTTTGGTTGAAAAAAAGAGATAAAGAAGTAAAATACAGCACTATGTCATCATTTTCTGATTTATTAAATTGTATAACAGTGCAAAATATTGCTCATTTGTAGTGGTCTTTCTTGAACTATTTGGAAGAAAATATATAAAAATAACTTGTTGAAAAATAAACAAGTGATTGAATTATAAATAAAGATTTCTACACATAGAAGTAATCATCAACTTAAAGTGCCCTCTTTGGGGATTGTAATAGAGATCCATATGGATTCATGAACTTAAATCAAGTATTATTCAATAAATATATTTATAATGGATTTTTGAATTGTTGCTATTTTTAGAACATTTTTTAAAAATCTCACGTACCCCTTGGCATACCTATAAGTACCCCCAGGGGTACGTGTACCCCCATTTGGGAACCACTGCTCTAAGGTAAGCGCCTGTGCAATTGCACACTGCTCACGCGTCCTCTGCACACGGCAAATCTAGGCAGCGCACAAAATCGAATAAAAAGATAAGCGCATAACAGTGTGCACGTCTTCCGTCGCTCACATGTGCGCCACTGAATGCTCAAGGAGTTTGGGCGTTTGCTCACACATGAAAAATTAGAGGGAAAATTGCCTATGGGTAGCAATGTTTCATTGTACTGTCCCTGTCAAATAAATATGTAAGTAATAAATGAACAAAAATATGACTTATTATATCTTTGTGTAAAATATTGGACACAGTGTGTTATCAAGCTTATGAGATACGATGCACTGTTCATTTTTTAAATAATTTATTTGTATTAATGTTTTTAATGATAATATCAATGAGGGATTTGTTATCACTGCTATTTCGAAATTGTTACTAATATTGATAATATTCATTTTTGTTTCACTACTTTTAGATTGTATTGTGTCATGTTTGTGTGTCCTCAAGTGCTGTGTTTATTGCTATTCTGAATGTTGCTGGGTCAGGTTCGGTTTTGGAATTTGATTGCATTGTTATGTATTGTTTTGTTGGATTGATTAATAAATTCATTAATAAAAAAAATTCATGAAAAATAAATAAATAAATATATATATAAATATATATATATATATATATATAT
>NC_084628.1:10449186-10544186 GCF_033978795.1 Nerophis ophidion | reverse complement strand
AACTCACCTGCATAATTCAAATAAACTAAAAAAAAAGGACCCCAATATTTTTACACAAATGACATTTTGTGTCAGAACGTCATAAAGGCACACTTTTTTAAATTTTTTTTAAATGAATGCATTTTATTTATTTGCTCAGAACTTCATAACAGTTTTATATCAAATCTTGTCAGGGTTTATTTTGGAAGCACATTAGCCAGTCTCCTCACATATGTGATTAATCTGCCTGCGTACATGATTAATGCCATCTTATTTTGAGTTAAGAAAAAAATAAATAAATAAAAATAAAAATCATTGTTTAAAAGGAGCGAACTGAATTATATTTATATAGCGCTTTTCTCTAGTAACTCAAAGCGCTTTACATAGTGAAACCCAATATCTAAATTACATTTAAACCAGTGTGGGTGGCACTGGGAGCAGGTGGGTAAAGCGTCTTGCTCGAGGACACAACGGCAGTGACTAGGATGGCGGGAGCGGGAATCGAACCTGGAACCCTCAAGTTGCTGGCTCGACCACTCTACCAACCAAGTTATGCCGCTCAAAGGAGGGGATTTGATACGGCAAACACTGCGAATCTGTTTTTATTTGTCAAATTGCAGCATTTGCTTTTTTTTTTTTTTTTCCATTTTACTGCACATTGGTCACGCCGAGAGCTGGATGCCAGCTTGACATTTTTGTGCGTGCACACTCACATTGCAGACATTCAAGTATTGCTCAGAATGTGGCACAACTATAGAAGACATGTGCAGCCCTCCCCTCCCACGCCAACTATCCCTTCCCCCCCCCACCCCCTATCCATCCTTCAAAAGACTCCACGGTCCAAGCATTTGGGTTTTGTTTGGTTAAGGCCAGGCGAGACTGGAACTCTCCAATAAAAATAAATCTCAAATTAATTATGGCCTGAAGCGAGAGGAGAGGAGGGGCGAGCAGACAGTTTGTGCAGCATACGTGCTGCAGACGCCACTTTTTTTTCCAGGGTATTTGGACTCCAGACCGGACAGGCGTGATGTGAAGAATGAAAGGCGGGCGCATCTCATAACTTATTACAGTGAATTGTGTAATAAAGGACAATGTTAGAACTCTCCATCCTTCTATCGCAGGGATTTCCAAAGTGCGGCCCCAAGCTAATTGTTTACCGTCCCGCCAAACATTCTGGAAATGCTATTGCAAAAATAAAAAAAGAACATTAAAAATATTGGAATGAGGTGAAATCTATCGAGAAAAAGTTGCAATGTTGACACAAAGCTGCCATGCAGGCTGTTTTTTTTGTTAATTTAGACTTTATTTTACCATGTGAAAAACATCCATCCATTTTCTACCGCTTATTCCCTTTCGGGGTCGCTGGGACCTATCTCAGCTACAATCGGGCGGAAGGCGGGGTACACCCTGGACAAGTCGCCACCTCATCACAGGGCCAACACAGATAGACAGACAACATTCACACTCACATTCACACACTAGGGCCAATTTTTAAACATATTTACCATGAATTGATTAACGTGGACCCCGACTTAAACAAGTTGAAAAACTTATTGGGGTGTTACCATTTAGTGGTCAATTGTACGGAATATGTACTGAACCGTGCAATCAAGTAATTACTAGTTTCAATCAATCAATTATTTATTTTTATTTTTTTTGCCATTGCTCAAAACAAAAAATGACCCAAAAAATCCATGTTATAATGAATTTTTTTCAAAGCTCCAATTAGTTCAAAAATTTCACTTTAAGATGTTTTATGTGGTAAATATTGCATATGTTGTGCAGTTGCCATACAAAAGAGCATAAAACAAACAAAATAATAGTTAAAACGTAAAATTGACAAAATGGATACATGGATGATACAGCAGAGGATTGGGAGAATGTCATGTGGTCAGATGAAACCAAATTAGAACTTTTTGTTATAAACTCAACTCGTCGTGTTTGGAGGAAGAAGAATACTGAGTTGCATCCCAAGAACACCATACCTACTGTGAAGCATGGGGGTGGAAACATCATGCTTTAGGGCTGTTTTTCTGCTAAGGGGACAGGACGATTGATCCGTGTTAAGGAAAGAATGAATGGGGCCATGTATCGTGAGATTTTGAGCCAAAACCTCCTTCAATCAGTGAGAGCTTTGAATGGTTGACCAAATACTTATTTTCCACCATAATTTACAAATAAATTATTTAAAATTCCTACAATGTGAATTCCTGGATTTTTTTTTCACATTCTGTCTCTCACAGTTGAAGTGTACCTATGATGAAAATTACAGACCTCTGTCATCATTTTAAGTGGGAGAACTTGCACAATCAGTGGCTGACTAAATACTTTTTTGCCCCACTGTATGTGGTAAATATTGCATATATTGTGCAGTTGCCATATAAAAACAACGTTTTATTTGACAAAAGAGCATAAATCACACAAAAATAATAGTTAAAACGTAAAATCGAGAGATATATCTGAAGTTGATCTCATAACTTAAGTGTTGGAAGTTAAAAAAAAACCCTAATAAAAATGTATCACTTTCTGAGTGGGGCAGCTTTTGCATTCCAAATATATTTGATTTATATTTTCACTGTGATTACTCAAAAATAATAAAGAATTGAAATCAATGGTGAATTGTGAATTATATTTATATAGCGCTTTTCTCTAGTGACTCAAAGCGCTTTACATAGTGAAACCCAATATCTAAGTTACATTTAAACCAGTGTGGGTGGCACTGGGAGCAGGTGGGTAAAGTGTCTTGCCCAAGGACACAACGGCAGTGACTAGGATGGCGGAAGCGGGAATCGAACCTGCAACCCTCAGGTTGCTGGCACGGCCACTAAACCAACTGAGCTATACCGCCCTGGTGTCTTGCATTATTGATCTTTTAGCGCTGTAATTACTAACTGCTGCATATTTCAGTTTTACTATTAAAAAAACAAAGATGTTTTTGACAGAAATGCCATAAAACCTTTAAATTTATTTTTTAAGTTGATATAGAGATCTTCTGTAAGCGTTAAATAAAAAATATAATACAAATTTGACTTATTTTTAACATTTTATTAACTGAGATTCTTTATGGTCCCCGGGACCCCATAAGGTAAAATAATTTTTAAAAATCCATTTATTTTGTTATGGTTTGAAAATGTAAAATATCAAAAAAGGCCCCCGCATGCTTTAATTTTTCCGTGTGCGGCCCTCAGTGGAAAAAGTTTGGACACCCCTGTTCTATCGGCTGACAATTCTCTCTTCTGCCCAGCCTGGTCTTTGCATGCAGAAGCACGACTGCATGTCTTAATATGTGTGTGTGTGTTTGTGTGTGTGTGTGTGTGTGTTTGTGTTTGTGTGTGTACACAGAGGAAGACATGTCTGCTGGCTGTCTACTTGCAGCCAGCGTCGGGCCAGATGTTCTGTGGTTGACTGTGTAAACCAGCTTGCATCTGTTTATTGGCCTTCCAAAATGTTTGTTACCCCTGGTCTCATTATGGCTCGCTGGTAATGGTACAGTTAGACCCCATGCAGTCACCCTAATAGAGCGCCTTTCAACCACTGTGTCGCGGCACACAGGTGTGCCGTGGGAGATTATGTCGTTTCACCTAAATGGATTAAAAACATTTTCGGATTATAAATCGCAGTTGTTTTTTTTTCATAGTTTGGCCGGGGTTGCGATTTATACTCTGGAGCGATTTATGTGTGAAATTATTAACACATTACCGTAAAATATCAACTATCTCATTCACGTAAGAGACTAGACGTACCGGGGTTGGTGCTAGGGGGGTGTAGATTATAGTCTGGAAGAGTCATGGATGCAAGGGATTCTGGGTAATTGTTATGTTGCGTTTATGTTGTGTTACTGTGAGGATGTTCTCCCGAAATGTGTTTGTCATTCTTGTTTGGTGTGGGTTCACAGTGTGGCGCATATTAATACGAGTGTTAAAGTTGTTTATATCACAACCTTCAGTGTAACATGTATGGCTGTTGACTATAAGTCTTGCAGTCATGTACGTGTATCAGCGGAAGCCGCGTACAACATGTTACTCGGCTGGCAAGCAGTTTGAACATGTTGAAGAAGGCAACAAAGGCAATGGTTTCATAGCATGCCCTTATTATTGTTATCTGGGTGACCATCAGCAGATATTTGCGGTTCCCATTTTCTTCTTTATTTTGTGAAACGGGTCAAAATGGCTCTTTGAGTGGTAAAGGTTGCCGACCCCTGCTCTAGTGCAAGGCAAGGCAAGACAACTTTATCTGTATAGCACTTCTCATACACAAGGCAGACTCAAAGTGCTTCACAGACAACAAAGTGAAATTAAAGAAATGTATGCAAAATTAAAATGCAGACAATAAAAAAAAAAAAAGTATATAATGCATATAAGTGCGACTTGATATGTTGTTTTCCTTCTTTATCGTGCATTTTTGGCCGGAGCGACTTTTACTCCGAAAAGTACGGTAATTATAATCTGCAAATGATGTGCTGTTGTTGGTTGTGCTGTGCTGTGTAGGGCTCGGCAGAGTAACCGCGTAATACTCTTCCACATCAGTAGGTGGCAGCAGGTGGCTAATTGCTTTGTCGTGATTACAATACGCAGACGACAGCGGGAGGCAGCCTGCAGGTCAAAAATGTATCTAATGCTTAAAACAAAAATAAACAGAAGGCAGGTGTCCGCCAAGAAAAGGCATTGAAGCTTAGGGAAGGCTATGCAGAACGAAACTAAAACTGAACTGGCTGCAAAGTAAACAAAAACAGAATGCTGGACGACAGCAAAGACTTACAGCGTGTGGAGCAGCAGACGGCGTCCACAAAGTACATCCGTACATGACAACCAACAATGCCCCCACAAAGAAGGATAAAAACAACTGAAATAGTCTTAATTGCTAAAACAAAGCAGGTGCGGGGAATAGCGCTCAGGGAAGACATGAAACTGCTACAGGAAAATACCAACAAAACAGAAAAAGCCACCAAAAGACAAAAAGTGAAACACTACACATAGGAAAACACCAAAAAAGTCCAAATAAGTCGTGGCGTGATGTAACAGGTGGTGACAGTACACCTACTTTGAGACAAGAGCTCTAGTGAGGCATGCTTGGTTATAGTTTGAATTAATTTCCAACAATTGCCAGAAAAACTTTTTTACAGTCAGTATCTGGCTGCTGAGTTTCATTTTTTAATGGTTTTCTGCTGGTGGTGTGCCTTCGCATTTTTTCAATGAAAAAAAACGTGCCTTGGCTCAAAAAAGTTTGAAAAACACTGTTGTTTTATGTTTTACTTGTCTTATTGGTTGGATCGTCTTTCACCCTTTTTTTTGAGTGTGCTAAATATTCAACAGGATTACATGTTATGAGAAAATACTTACAAAAACGGCACTAACAAGTGTTTTAATGAAACACACCTAAATTTTTTGGGGACATCGCATTAAAGCAAATGATGGAATCTACGAAAAAGAAGGGTTGGGGTCTCTCAGTGTAGTCACCAAAGAGTTAAACAAGGTGTCTCCCTTAATTATACAAGTCTGAGCTGGCCTCAGGCAGGAGAAGCCTTGACCCTTAGCAGGATCCAGATGTGGTGGTCCCAAGGGTGGGGCCCTGAGCCCCGCCAGACCCCCAAGAGGGAAGCAGACAGACTGGCCCACGCTGTCAAAATGTAGCTCTACTTTGAGCTGGCTGGCAAGTTGTAACAATCAATAAGTCGCTATAACTTGTCAATATCTATTTTTATTTGGATTTTGTACAATGAATTAAATTGTGGAATCGTTAAAAAGCCTGTGTGTTTTCATCTTTGAAAATAGTAAAAAAATATCCAAGAAAAAAAAGGAAGTGATGTTTCCTTACAGAACTCCGCTGAGGAAGTTGATGTTTTAATAGAGAACTTCATAGAGAAAACTGACATTTTTTTTTTTTTTTGTGTAAAACTCACTGAATAAGTTTTGTTAGGCAAAACTCTATAGAGAAACCAGACAATTTTCATACAGAACCCCTAAGGAAATTTGAAATTTTTTACACAAAACTCCCTAGGAATATTTTTCGCATACAACTTTGTAGAGAAAAAAACATTTTTCGTTAAAAACTTTTGTCAAAGAAAATGCTGTTTTTTAAATGTTTTTTTATGCAAAACTCCATGAAGAAACGAGACATATTTCATACAAAACTCCATAGAGAAATTTGACATTTTAACACATTTTATCCAAGAAAAAAAGGAAGTGATGTTTCCATAAGAGAACTTCATAGAGAAAACGACCATTTTTTTGTGTAAAACTCACTGAATAAGTGTTGTTAGGCAAAACTCCATAGAGAAACTAGACAATTTTCATACAGAACCCCTAAGGAAATTTGACATTTTTTACACAAAACTCCCTAGGAATATTTTTCGCATACAACTTTGTAGAGAAAAAAACATTTTTCGTTAAAAACTTTTGTCAAAGAAAATGCTATTTTTTTAAATGTTTTTTCACACAAAACTCCATGAAGAAACGAGACATATTTCATACAAAACTCCATAGAGAAATTTGACATTTTAACACATTTTATCCAAGAAAAAAAGGAAGTGATGTTTCCATACAAAACTCCACTGAGGAAGTGGATGTTTTAATAAGAGAACTTCATAGAGAAAACGGCCATTTTTTGATCTAAAACTCACTGAATAAGTGTTGTTAGGCAAAACTCCATAGAGAAACTAGACAATTTTCATACAGAACCCCTAAGGAAATTTGACATTTTTTACACAAAACTCCCTAGGAATATTTTTCACATACAACTTTGTAGAGAAAAAAACATTTTTCGTTAAAAACTTTTGTCAAAGAAAATGCTGGTTTTTTTATGTTTTTTCATGCAAAACTCCATGAAGAAACGAGACATATTTCATACAAAACTCCATAGAGAAATTTGACATTTTAACACATTTTATCCAAGAAAAAAAGGAAGTGATGTTTCCATACAAAACTCCACTGAGGAAGTGGATGTTTTAATAAGAGAACTTCATAGAGAAAACGGCCATTTTTTTGATGTAAAACTCACTGAATAAGTGTTGTTAGGCAAAACTCTATAGAGAAACTAGACAATTTTCATACAGAACCCCTAAGGAAATTTGACATTTTTTACACAAAACTCCCAAGGAATATTTTTCGCATACAACTTTGTAGAGAAAAAAACATTTTTCGTTAAAAACTTTTGTCAAAGAAAAGGCTATTTTTTAAATGTTTTTTCATACAAAACTCCATGAAGAAACAAGACATATTTCATACAAAACTCCATAGAGAAATTTGACATTTTAACACATTTTATCCAAGAAAAAAAGGAAGTGATGTTTCCATACAAAACTCCACTGAGGAAGTGGATGTTTTAATAAGAGAACTTCATAGAGAAAACGGCCATTTTTTGATGTAAAACTCACTGAATAAGTGTTGTTAGGCAAAACTCCATAGAGAAACTAGACAATTTTCACACAGAACTCCTAAGGAAATTTTACGTTTTACACAAAACTCCCAAGGAATATTTTTTGCATACAACTTTGTAGAGAAAAAAACATTTTTCGTTGAAAACTTTTCCATTTTCTTCCATCCATTTTCTACCGCTTATTCCCTTTTGGGGTCGCGGGGGGCGCTGGCGCCTATCTCAGCTACAATCGGGCGGAAGGCGGGGTACACCCTGGACAAGTCGCCACCTCATCGCAGGGCCAACACAGATAGACAGACAACATTCACACTCACATTCACACACTAGGGCCAATTTAGTGTTGCCAATCAACCTATCCCCAGGTGCATGTCTTTGGAAGTGGGAGGAAGCCGGAGTACCCGGAGGGAACCCACGCATTCACGGGGAGAACATGCAAACTCCACACAGAAAGATCCCGAGCCTGGATTTGAACCCAGGACTGCAGGACCTTCGTATTGTGAGGCAGACGCACTAACCCCTCTGCCACCGTGAAGCCCCTTTTGTCAAAGAAAATGCTGTTTTTTTTAATGTTTTTTCATGCAAAACTCCATGAAGAAACGAGACATATTTCATACAAAACTCCATAGAGATATTTGACATTTTAACACATTTTATCCAAGAAAAAAAGGAAGTGATGTTTCCATACAAAACTCCACTGAGGAAGTGGATGTTTTAATATGAGAATTTCATAGAGAAAACTGCCATTTTTTTATGTAAAACTCACTGAATAAGTGTTGTTAGGCAAAACTCCATAGAGAAACTAGACAATTTTCATACAGAACTCCTAAGGAAATTTGACATTTTTACACAAAACTCCAAGGAAAATTTTTCGCATACAACTTTGTAGATATTTTTTTTTTTCGTTAAGAACTTTTTGGGGAGAAAATGATAATTTTTCATGTTTTTTCCATACAAAACTCCGTACAGAAATTTTACATTTTAACAAAGAAAAAAGGGAACTAATTTTTCCATACAGAACTCCACTGGGCAAGTTGATGTTTCAATAGAAAACTTCATAGGGAAAACTGCCACTTTTTTTTCTGTATTGCTCATTGAATAAGTTTTTGTTAGGCAAAAGTCCGAAGAGAAACTTGACAATTTTCATACAGAACTCCAAAGGAAATTTGACATTTTAACACAAAACTCCAAGGAAAATTTTTCGCATACAACTTTGTACAGATTTTTCTTTTTTCGTTAAGAACTTTTGTCAAAAAAAGTTATGTTTCCTGTTTTTTCATACAAAACTTCTTGGAGAAACAAGACATTTTTCATACAAAAGAAAATTTGTTTCCATACAGAACTCCCATAAGGAAGTTGATGTTTTAATAGAGAACTTCAAAGAGAAAACCGCCATTTCTTGTGTAAAAATCACAGGATACGTTTTTTCCTAGGTTCTATAGAGAAACTAAACAATTTTCATACAGAACTCCTATGGTAATTTGACATTTTAACCCAAAACTCTAAGGACAATTTTTTCCATACAACTTTGTAGAGAAAAAAAAAGTTTTTCGTTAAAAACTTTTCTCGAAGAAAATTCTATTTTTTAATACAAAACTCCATGGAGAAAATAGACATTTCATACAAAACTCCATGGAGAAATTTGACATTTTAACACATTTTATCCAAGAAAAAAAGGAACTAATTTTTCCATACAGAACTCCACTGAGGAAGTTGATTTTTTAATATAGAACTTCATAGAGAAAACTGCCATTTTTGTGCAAAACTTACTGAATACATTTTTTGTTAGGCAACTAAGGAGACAACTGCCATTTTTCACATAGTACACATTGTACAGATAGAAAATAGAAAAATATTGTAAATGCATTACTTTAATATAATATACAATTCCAGATAGAATGGTTGCATTGTACTGCAGAACTCAATAGAAAGAAATACCATTACCAAGGAGAAAACTGCCATTTTTCAATTAAAACTCTGAAGTTACATTTTTCTTGAAGAACTTGGTAAACAAAAAGCAACTTTTCATGCAGGTATCCTTGTGGAAAATTTACTTTTTTGCAGAGAAAACCTTAACGGAACATTTTCAATGCAATACTCCACAGAGAATATTTATGGCTTTAATATAGAATTCCACAGAGGAAGATTACATTTTAATACAGAACTCCATAGAGAAAATTTACATTTTTCAGTTAAAACTCAAAAATTTTGTTTTTCGTGAATAACTTTGTAAACGAAAAGCAACTTTTCATGCAAGGATTCTTGTGGAAAATGAACTTTTTTTTTGATAGAAAACCTTAAAGAAACACATTTAATGCAATACTCCATAGAGAATATTTATGGTTTTAGTATAGAATTCCACAGAGGAAGTTTACATTTCAATACAGAACTCTATAGAGAAAATTGTAATTTTTTCAGATAAAACTCAAAAATTTTGTTTTTAGTGAATAACTTCGTAAACGAAAAGCAACTTTTCATGCAGGTATCCCTGTGGAAAAAGTACCTTTTTTGCATAAAAAGCCTTAAAGATTCAATTTTAATGCAATACTCCATAAAGAATATTTATGATTTTAGTATATAATTCCACGGAGGAAGTTTACATTTTAATACCGAACTCCATAGAAAAATTGTCATTTTTTAGTTAAAACTCCCCAAAAAATTTCGTGCATAACTTTGTAAACGAAAAGCAACTTTTCATGCGAGTATCCTTGTGGAAAATGTACCTTTTTGCATAGAAAACCTAAAGAATCAATTTTAATGCAATACTCCATAGAGAATATTTATGGTTTTAGTATAGAATTCCACAGAGGAAGTTTACATTTATATACCGAACTCCATAGAGAAAATTGTCATTTTTCAGTTAAAACTCAAAAATGTTGTTTTTCGTGAATAAATTTGTAAACGAAAAGCAACTTTTCATGCAAGTATCCTTGTGGAAAATATACTTTTTTTCGGATAGAATACCTTAAAGAAACACATTTAATGCAATACCCCATAGAGAGTATTTATGGTTTTAGTATAGAATTCCACAGACGAAGTTTACATTTTGATATAGAAACTCCATACAGAAAAGTGTAATTTTTCAGTTAAAACTCTAAATTTATGTTTTTCGTGAAGAACTTTGTATACGAAAAGCAACTTTTCATGCAAGTATCGTTGTGGAAAATTAACTTTTTTGGATAGAAAACCTTGAAGAAACAATTTTAATGCAATACTCCGAAGAGAATATTTATGGCTTCAATACAGAACTTCATAGAGAAAATTGTCATTTTTCAGGTAAAACTTGAAACTTTGTAAATGAAAATAAACTTTTCATGCAGGTATCCGTGTGGAAAATGTACCTTTTTTGCATAGAAAACCTTAAAGAATCAATTTTAATGCAATACTCCATATAAAATATTTATGGTTTTAGTATAGAATTCCACAGAGGAAGTTTACATTTTAATACCGAACTCCATAGAGAAAATTGTCATTTTTCAGTTAAAACTCCAAAATGTTGTTTTTCGTGAATACATTTGTAAACGAAAATCAACTTTTCATGCAAGTATCTTTGTGGAAAATGTACCTTTTTTGCATAGAAAACCTTAAAGAAACAATTTTAATGCAATACTCCATAGAGAATATTTATGGTTTTAGTATAGAATTCCACAGAGGAAGTTTACATTTTAATACCGAACTCCATAGAGAAAATGGTAATTTTTTAGTTAGACCTCAAAAATGTTTTTCGTGCATAACTTTGTAAACGAAAAGCAACTTTTCATGCAAGTATCCTTGTGGAAAATGTACCTTTTTTGCATAGAAAACCTTAAAGAATCAATTTTAATGCAATACTCCATAGAGAATATTTATGGCTTTAGTATAGAATTCCACGGAGGAAATTTACATTTTAATACCGAACTCCATAGAGAAAATTGTAATTTTTTCAGATAAAACTCAAAAATGTTGTTTTTCGTGCATACATTTGTAAACGAAAAGCAACTTTTCATACAGGTATCTTTGTGGAAATGTATCTTTTTTTGCATTGGAAAACCTTAAAGAAACACATTTAATGCAATACTCCACAGAAAATATTTATGGCCTTAGTATAGAATTCCACAGAGGAAGTTTACATTTTAATACCGAACTCCATAGAGATATGTGTAATTTTTTCAGTTAAAACTCAAAAATTTTGTTTTTCGTGAATAACTTTGTAAACGAAAGGCAACTTTTCATGCGAGTATCCTTGTGGAAAATTTACCTTTTTGCATAGAAAACCTTAAAGAAACAATTTAAATTTTAATCCATAGAGAATATTTTTGGTTTTAGTACAGAATTCCACAGAGGAAGTTTACATTTCAATACAGAACTCCATACAGAAAATTTTAATTTTTCCGTTAAAACGTGAAACTTTGTAACTGAAAATAAACTTTTCATGCACGTATCCTTGTGGAAAATGTACCTTTTTTGCATAGAAAACCTTAAAGAAACAATGTTAATGGAATACTCCATAGAGAATATTTATGGTTTGAATATATAGAATTCCACAGAGGACGTTTACATTTCAACACAGAACTCCATAGAGAAAATTAAAATTTTTCAGTTAAAACTCAAAAATTTAGTTTTTCGTGAATAACTTTGTAAACGAAAAGCAACTTTTCATGCAAGTATTCTTGTGGAAAATGTACTTTTTTTGGATAGAAAACCCTAAAGAAACACATTTAATGCAATACTCCATAGAGAATATTTATGTCTTTGGTATAGAATTCCACAGAGGAAATTTACATTTTAATACCGAACTCCATGGAGAAATTTGTCATTTTTTCAGTTAAAACTCAAAAATGTTGTTTTTCGTGAATAACTTTGTAAACGAAAGGCAACTTTTCATGCGAGTATCCTTGTGGAAAATTGACCTTTTTTGCATAGAAAACCTTAAAGAAACAATTTTAATGCAATACTCCATAGAGAATATTTTTGGTTTTAGTACAGAATTCCACAGAGGAAGTTTACATTTCAATACAGAACTCCATACAGAAAATTTTCATTTTTCCGTTAAAATGTGAAACTTTGTAACTGAAAATAAACTTTTCATGCACGTATCCTTGTGGAAAATGTACCTTTTTTGCATAGAAAACCTTAAAGAAAAAATGTTAATGGAATACTCCATAGAGAATATTTATGGTTTTAGTATAGAATTTCACAGAGGAAGTTTACATTTCAATACAGAACTCCATAGAGAAAATTGTAATTTTTCGCATAGAATGTACTATTTTCAGGCATAACTCTGTAATAAAACTAATGAAGAACTCCAGAAATTGAGAAAGTGCGCCATTTTCATGCTTAACTTTGCAGAAAAAATGTGTTTTCTGTTTCCCATAAAAGTCTATGGAGATATTTGATTGTTGTCTCTACTGAGTTCTATATGAAAACACGTTTTTAGAACTCCTTACAGAAAAATTGACGTTTAGAATTCCATGCAGAAAGTGGACTTTTTTTTTTTTTTTAATTTGCAGCTGAAATGGGGCCACTTTTAAAGGAAAGACAGAAAGAAGAAAAAACTTGGGGGTGGGGAAGTGGGGAAGTGGGGAGGGGGGGGGGCACCCCAGAAAAGCTATAATAAAAAATATGAATAACAATAAACGGTGCAGTGCCTGCTGCTTCACACATGTGTAGAGCAGACGTTTAGCGAGGCTGGGTTCTGAATGGTTGAAGGTAATTTATGGCATCTTTTGGGAAGTCTTCACCTTGACGTGGAGGCTTGTAAGGGCAAGAAATATTGCAACAAGTAGTTCCTATAGGTGCTCAGATTTGTCATCTTCATCGGATTTACTGCACCTTCCTATCGCTGTTAACTAGACGGGAACATATCTTTTTTTTTTATTTTGGGGATGCTGAAAGTACGTTTGCGGTCAAACAAATGAGGTTGGTCATCCATATTAAAACTACTTTCGGGAAGGCAAAAAAAAAAAAAAAAAGGCCACAAGATTTTTCCACAGCAGGCTGTCATCCTGTAAATATTTCCCAGTTTTAAAAAAAAGTGGACACTCAATTGTTTTGCCTGCTTATCTCCTCAGGACAGTATCCTGCTTCTTTTTTTTTTTTTTTTTTTTTTTTTGAAGGCAGGGCTTTGGGTGACACACAGCTTCCTTCTCTCAACCTTCCTCTGCAGCAGCAGCAGCAGCAGCAGCAGCAGAGGAGGTGGTGGTGGCGGCGGTGACTTCACTTCCCAAATTTAGTGAGGAAAGAAAAGAAAGAAGAAGAAGAAGAAGAAAAAAAAAAAGTGTCTTTCTCTGCGCCACACATACCAGGACTGGGGTTTGGAATTAATTCAGGAGCGTGTCATGTTTGGGATACCGTCGGAGTCCACTGAAAGTTGCGGGAAATGGACGGGACTATTAAGGTAAGGGTGGAGAACGGGGCTGTTAGAGGAGGATTTTGTGGGGGGGACCGCGTCTTTTCTCCCCGCAAAAGTTGCGCCTCCTTTTTTTTTTTTTTTTTTTTCTCCCCCCCTCAGTCGGAATGTGAGCTCCACACTGAGGACCTTTTTCTCTCGCTTTTCCTTCAAACCATCCCCCTTTTTCTTCCTCTTTAAAAAAAAAAAAAAATAATAATAATAATCATAGTTTCCACACTAGTCTGCTGTGAGGATGTGCATGGCAGCCTGAGTCTCACTTTGGATTTGGAAGGGGGAGCAAGCCCGCATTTTACGCACGTCTGGAGTGGCTTTCCCCCCCCCGACAAGGCGTCCCCTTTTCTTGGAGGTTTTCATGTAGGTATGACTACTTCTTGACTTTTTACCCGAGTGGATGTAACTGCAAGGAGTTTGTCATTGGGGTCACAGGAAAGTGATGGTTGGCTGATTTTCACAATTTTTTTTTTTTTTTTTAATTTGGCAACCTGCAGCCTTGCAACACTTTTAAAACCACACCAGCCTTTTTAGAGTTACACAACTACCCTGTGCAATTGTTCGCCGCGGCTGTAAATTCGCCGCGTGGTCTTAGCGTGAGCGACTGCACTCCGAGACATTCCAGATGCTCCAGATGTTCTGCATGGCGAGTCCCTCTCCGTTCCTTAGCAAGTGTCAGCGCCCAAAAATGCATTTGGAGTCTACGGCGGTCGTTGCGGCGGCTGGGTGTGGCGTGTGTCGAGGCAGCGTAGACGTTGGCGGGACACACCGGAGAAAGTCGGCACTCGTGCGTCCGCGGCGAAAAAAATAAGAATGGAGAATCCTAATTGACGAGTCGAGGGAGAACGCATGAGAACTTCCTGCTCTGCACACAATCTTTTCCTGACAGGTTTCCTTTTTAAAACAAAAGACAGGAACGGGCCACTAACCCCTCCAGCTCCTCTAACCCCCCCCCCCCCCCCCCCCCCCCCCCCATCCGTCGCACGTGTAGTCTACATGTGGTGTTGGCATGCATTTAAGGGGAGATGGCTGATGTAAACAAAAGCGGCAGGTGTCGCATAAAGCTCGGCATTGTGTGGGCTGAAGGGTGTCACGTCCACACTAGAAAAAAAAAAAAAAAAATACAGTGGAACCTCTGAGGTCAAAGGATTTAACCACAAAGTCCCAGTAAATATTTGCTTTTTTTGCGCATTTATAGGATTGTTTTGGTTTTTTTTTTTTTTAGTTTTTCTGTGATGTCACCACTCCACAGAGGGGTACACGTGATGGCGAGCACAGAAGCAAAAAGGGAAGCAAATATGTCAGCGATTATTTTTACGATTAATCAACTGGTCAATCGATTATTTTTACGATTTGTAACTTAACAACAGCGACATTTACACAAGGAAGTAAACAACATTCGTTTTAGGGCTGTAACTAATGATTTTTTTTTAACAGTCGACTAATCAGCGATCATTTTTACGATTAGTCAAATAGTCAAGCGATTATTTTCACGATTAGTCCACACTATTAAAAAAATACAGTGGAACCTCTGAATTAAACAATTCAGGATTTAAGTTAGTTTTTTTTTAGTTAGATTTTACTTTTTCTGTGATGTCACCACTCCACAGAAGGGTACAAGTGAAGGCGAGCACAGAAGCAAAAAGGGAAGCGATTACATCAGCGATTATTTTTACGATTAATCAACTGATCAATCGATTATTTTTACGATTAGTAACTTAAGAACAGCGACATTTACACAAGGAAGTAAACAACATTCATTTTAGGGCTGTAACTAATGATTATTTTTAACAGTCGACTAATCAGCGATTATTTTTACGATTAGTCAAATAGTCAAGCGATTATTTTCACGATTAGTCCACACTATTAAAAAAAAACAGTGGAACCTCTGAATTAAACAATTCAGGATTTAAGCTTGTTTTTTTTAGTTAGATTTTAGTTTTTCTGTGATGTCACCACTCCACAGAGGGGTACAAGTGATGGCGAGCACAGAAGCAAAAAGGGAAGCAAATATGTCAGCGATTATTTTTACGATTAATCAACTGGTCAATCGATTATTTTTACGATTTGTAACTTAACAACAGCGACATTTACACAAGGAAGTAAACAACATTCGTTTTAGGGCTGTAACTAATGATTTTTTTTTAACAGTCGACTAATCAGCGATCATTTTTACGATTAGTCAAATAGTCAAGCGATTATTTTCACGATTAGTCCACACTATTAAAAAAATACAGTGGAACCTCTGAATTAAACAATTCAGGATTTAAGTTTGTTTTTTTTAGTTAGATTTTAGTTTTTCTGTGATGTCACCACTCCACAGAGGGGTACACATGATGGCGAGCACAGAAGCAAAAAGGGAAGCAAATATGTCAGCGATTATTTTTACGATTAATCAACTGGTCAATCGATTATTTTTACGGTTTGTAACTTAAGAACAGCGACATTTACACAAGGAAGTAAACAACATTCATTTAAGGGCTGCAACTAATGATTTTTTTACCAGTCAACTAATCAGCTATTATTTTTACGATTAGTCAAATAGTCAAGCGATTATTTTTACGATTAGTCAACACAGGATTTAAGTTAGTTTTTTTTTAGTTAGATTTTAGTTTTTCTGTGATGTTACCACTCCACAGAGGGGTACAAGTGAAGACGAGTACAGAAGCAAAAAGGGAAGCAATTACATCAGCGATTATTTTTATGATTAATCAACTGGTCAATTGATTATTTTTACGATTAGTTCAGATTATAAAAGTACAATTAAATACAGTGGAACCTTTGAAGTCAAACATTTCAGGATTTCACCACAACGTACCAGAAAACTTAGTTTTTTTTTGCGCATTTATAGGATTATTTGTTTAGTTTAAAAAACTATAAAAAAAATCCACGTCCTGGCTGTTCAGTACAACATGGCTAAAGATTGAAAAATAACTTAACAACAGCGACATTTACACAAGGAAGTAAACAACATTCGTTTTAGGGCTGTAACTAATGATTTTTTTTAACAGTCGACTAATCAGCGATTATTTTTACGATTAGTCTAATAGTCAAGCGATTATTTTCACAATTAGTCCACACTATTAAAAAAATACAGTGGAACCTCTGAATTAAACAATTCAGGATTTAAGTTTGTTTTTTTTAGTTATATTTTAGTTTTTCTGTGATGTCACCACTCCACATAAGTGTACACGTGAAGGCGAGCACAGAAGCAAAAAGGGAAGCGATTACGTCAGCAATTATTTTTACGATTAATCAACTGATCAATCGATTATTTTTACAATTAGTAACTTAAGAACAGCGACATTTACACAAGGAAGTAAACAACCTTCGTTTTAGGGCTGTAACTAATGATTTTTTTAACAGTCGACTAATCAGCGATTATTTTTACGATTAGTCAAATAGTCAAGCGATTATTTTCACGATTAGTCCACACTATTTAAAAAAATACAGTGGAACCTCTGAATTAAACAATTCAGGATTTAAGTTTGTTTTTTTTAGTTAGATTTTAGTTTTTCTGTGATGCCACCACTCCACAGAGGGGTACAAGTGATGGCGAGCACAGAAGCAAAAAGGGAAGCGATTATGTCAGCAATTATTTTTACGATTAATCAACTGGTCAAGCGATTATTTTTACGATAAGTTCAGACTATAAAAGTACAATTAAATACATTGGAACCTTTGAAGTCAAGCAATTCAGGATTTCACCACAATGTACCAGAAAACTTTGTTGTTTTTTTTGCGCATTTATAGGATTATTTGTTTATTTTAAAAAACAATAAAAAAACATCCATGTCCTGGCTGTTCAGTACAACATGGCTAAAGATTGAAAAGGCTAAAGATTGAAAAATAACTTAAGAACAGCAACATTTACACAAGGAAGTGAACAACATTCGTTTTATGGCTGCAACTAATGATTATTTTAACAGTCAACTAATCAGCTATTATTTTTACGATTAGTCGACTAGTCAAGCGATTATTTTCACGATTAGTCCACACTAGTAAAAAAATACAGGATTTAAGTTACTTTTTTTAGTTATATTTTAGTTTTTCTGTGATGTCACCACTCCACAGAGGGGTACAAGTGATGGCGAGAACAGAACCAAAAAGGGAAGCGATTACGTCAGCCATTATTTTTACGATTAATCGACTGGTCAAGCAATTATTTTTACGATTAGTTCACACTATAAAAATACAATTAAATACAGTGGAACCTTTGAAGTCAAACAATTCAGGATTTCACCACAACGTACCAGAAAACATTGGGGTTTTTTTTGCGCATTTATAGGATTGTTTTTTTGTTTAGTTTTTAAAAAATAAAACATCCATGTCCTGGCTGTTCAGTACAACATGGCTAAAGATTGAAAAATAACTTAAGAACAGCAACATTTACACAAGGAAGTGAACAACATTCATTTTAGGGCTGTAACTAATGATTATTTTAACAGTCAACTAATCAGCTATTATTTTTACGATTAGTCGACTAATCAAGCGATTATTTTCACGATTAGTCCACACTATTAAAAAAATACAGGATTTAAGTTACTTTTTTTTTGTTAGATTTTTAGTTTTTCTGTGATGTCACCACTCCACAGAGGGGTACACGTGATGGCGAGCACAGAAGCAAAAAAGGAAGCAATTGCGTCAGCGATTATTTTTACGATTAATCGACTGGTCAAGCAATTATTTTTACGATTACTTCACACTATAAAAATACGATTAAATACAGTGGAACCTTTGAAGTCAAACAATTCAGGATTTCACCACAACGTACCAGAAAACATTGTTTTTTTTTCGCGTATTTATAGGATTGTTTTTTGTTTAGTATTTAAAAAATAAAACATCCATGTCCTGGCTGTTCAGTACAACATGGCTGATGATTGAAAAATAACTTAAGAACAGCGACATTTACACAAGGAAGTCAACATTTGTTTTAGGGCTGCAACTAATGATTATTTTAACAGTCGACTAATCAGCGATTATTTTTACGATTAGTCGACACTATCAAAAAATACAGTGGAACCTCTGAAGTCAAACAATTCACGATTTAACCACAAAGTCTATATATTAGTCGACTAGTCAAGCGATTATTTTTACGATTAGTCCACACTATAAAAAAATAAAAAAATACAGTGGAACCTCTGAAGTTAAACAACTCAGGATTTTAACACAAAGTCCCAGAAAACATTGCTTTTTTGCGCATTCATAGGATTGTTTTGTTTTATTGTTTTATCTGTGATGTCACCACTCCACAGAGGGGTACAAGTGATGGCGAGCACAGAAGCAAAAAGGGAAACATAACTAGGTGGTAAAATGTCCTGGCTGTTCAGTACAACATGGCTGATGATTGAAAAATAACTTAAGAACAGCAACATTTACACAAGGAAGTGAACCGTGTTCTTTGTAGGGCTGCAACTGAGGATTATTTTAACAGTTGACTGATCAGCAATTATTTTTACGATTAGTCAACTGTTCAAGCGGTTATTTTTACGATTAATCCACACTATTAAAAAAAAAATACGGTGGAACCTCTGAAGTTAAACAATTCAGGATTTAACATCAAAGTCCCAGAAAACATTGCTTTTTTTGCGCATTTCTAAGATTGTTTTGGGGTTTTTTATTATTAGTTTTTCTGTGATGTCACCACTCCACAAAGGGTTGCAAGTGATGGCGAGCACAGAAGCAAAAAGGGAAACTTTTACGGCAGTGATTATTTTTACGATTAGTCGACTGGTTAGTCCACACTATAAAAAAATACAGTTGAACCTCTGAAATTAAACAATTCAGGATTTAACCACAAAGTCCCAGAAAACATTGCTTTTTTTTGCGCATTTCTAGGAATGTTCTGGGTTTTTTAGTAGTTTTTCTGTGATGTCACCACTCCACAGAGAGGTACACGTGAAGGCGAGAACAGAAGTAGAAAGGGAAACGATTACGTCAGCGATTATTTTTACGATTAGTCGACTGGCCAAGCGATTATTTTTACGATTAATCCACACTATAAAAAAAAAAAATACAGTGAAACCTCTGAAGTTAAACAATTCAGGATTTAACCACAAAGTCCCAGAAAACATTACTTTTTTTGCGCATACATAGGACTGTATTTTTTATTTATTTTATTGCTTTTCTGTGATGTGAAGTGAAGTGAATTATATTTATATAGCGCTTTTCTCTAGCGACTCAAAGCGCTTTACATAGTGAAACCCAATATCTAAGTTCCATTTAAACCAGTGTGGGTGGCACTGGGAGCAGGTGGGTAAAGTGTCTTGCCCAAGGAGACAACGGCAGTGACTAGGATGGCGGAAGCGGGAATCGAACCTGCAACCCTCAAGTTGCTGGCACGGCCACTCTACCAACCGAGCTATACCGGCTATATATATGTCACCACTCCACAGCACAGAAGCAAAAAGGGAAACATAGCTAGGTGGTAAAATGTCCCGGCTGTTCAGCACAACATGGCTGATGCTAGAAAAATAACTTTAAAGTGACATTTAAACAAGGAAGTGAACTGCATTCTTTTTAGGGCTGCAATTAATGAATATTTTAACAGTCGACTGTTTGTTCCGTTGCCATAGTTACACATTAGTGTCACCTGCTTTTTGTTTTCCACGCGCACCTGCTCGGTGATTATCTCCTGTATTTAAGCCTGGCCTTTTTCTTCATTCGCTCTCGCAGTTTAGTTTGCTGTGCGATGCAACAGGTGACGTCGCTATCCCCAATTGTGGTAAAGTCTGTTTGTATTTGTTAGCTTCCACGCTATTCCTTCGTTTGTTACCTAGTTCACATGCTAGCGCTTTCAGTTCTTTCTAGCTCCCATGCTAGTTCTGTTGGTTTTGTCTTTAGTGCCTTGTGCAAGTGTTTTTGTTCTTAGTCTGTTTTATAGTAGAAATAAATCATCATTTCTTACCTTCACGCTATGTCCAGTCCGCCGGAATTTATGAGAGAACGCACCCGCATCACCACAGTGCCAGCTGAGCGTCACAAGTATATGCTACAGTCGGCGGCTATTGTGCATTATTGAAGTTAAGAGCGAGTACACAATGTGTTCTTTTAACTGTTAATATTGAAATCCTGTTACTGTTATTCTTCTGTATTGCAGGTAAAGAATGGTTCTAAAAAAGTTTATGTGATCCAACTACCCGTTAGCAATCGAGTCGATGTGTCAAAGTTATTGAGAGCTGACAATTTAGTCTTTAAAGTTTGAGAATTGACAGTAGTTAACTTATGCTTACACTTAAATGAGAGTGAAGAATGACTCTCTCATCAATAAAGTGATCCAACACAAACCAACTAGCCTTAAGGCCCTAAAGTACTGATTAAGGTAGGTTGCGAGTTCAAACCCCGGCCGAGTCATACCAAAGACTATAAAAATGGGACCCATTACCTCCCTGCTTGGCACTCAGCACCAATGGTTGGAATTGGGGGTTAAATCACCAAAATGATTCCCGGGCGTGGCCCCCGCTACTGCTCACTGCTCCCCTCCCCTCCCAGGGGGTGATCAAGGCTGATGGGTAAAATGCAGAGAATGATTTCGCCACACTGAGTGTGTGTGTGTGTGACTATCATTGGCACTTTGACATTAAAATAGTCGGCCATTGCGGGATCATTCAAGTTAAAGGAAAGTACATGTTTTATTCTTTTTTAACAGTTAATGTTGACATTTTGTTATTGCTATTTGTATGCTTGTATTACAGTTAAAAGATGCTTGAGGGGAAAAAAAGAGCATGAGGTGTGTTTATGCCATCCAAGGGCAGTTAGCCATACATGCTAGGCTTTAAAGTTAATGTCAAAGACAATTTATTGTTTAAAGTTTTAAAGTAATCCATCAGTACATAAAATGTGTTTGAAATAAATAGTGGTGAACATATTCTTACACTTATGACTAGAGATGTCCAATAATATAATATCGGACTGCCGATAAATGCAACGGAACAAATACCCAGAACCCCTTGCAGCAGTAACTCTCCCGGGACGCAACAATATACACTCCCCCCTCCCCCCCCGTTTCCCCCTACCTCAACTTCCTCATGCTCTCTCGGGGAGAGCATATCCCAAATTCCAAGCTGCTGTTTTGAGGCATGTTAAGAAAAATAATGCAGTTTGTGACTTCAATAATAAATATGGCAGTGCCATGTTGGCCTTTTTTTCCATAACTTGACTAGATTTATTTCGGAAAACCTTGTTACATTGTTTAATGCATCACAACAAAATTAGGCATAATAATGTGTTAATTCCACGACTGTCAGTTGATATCAGAATCGGTAATTAAATATTGGACAGTTTCTGAAAATCGAATATCGGCAAAAAAGCCATTATCGGACATCTCTACTAATGACAGTTACAGAATGCTGAGGAACAAAAATCATGACGTGTGTTTATGCAATCTAACTAGCTGTTAGCTACATATGCTAGTCGTACGGATGTTACGATAAACGGTATTAATGATAACCGCGGTAAAACTCCGATACTTTACATTACTTTTATGAGTTCAAATTATTGATAAAAAAAACAAAAACTGCACTGATATCAACACACGGACTTACCGGCGCCAGTTGGCTAGCTTGAGTGCTAACATGAAAACAAGAGACATTAACAACTTTCTCTATTGAGAAACAATATATATAATGTAATCTTACATAAACATATTGCTGTCTGAGCAACTAAGATATTTGGGTAAGCACACTGAACATGCAGGCTGTGTTTGTGATCGTTCTATACGGGATGGAGGTATTTGTATGGTGCGTTCAAGGACCGCTAGATAGAGTAGGATGCCACAACGCCCTCCAGACATCACAGATTTTGTTCCAGACTTTTAATTTAGATACATCTTAAAACACTACAATACAAGCTAAATTTTAAAACAATGAAAGCGTAGCCATTAAACTTAAGACTTAAACCACACCAACTGTTTTTACAAAGCCCTTTAAAAACAACCACAGTTGAAGAACAAAGGGCTGTACACCACAAAGAAATAGAGGCAAAGGACAGACTAAAAAATTGCATTTAAAAACGAGTCAAATACACATTGAAAAAGAAAATACAAATTACCCTAAGAACAATTTGTTAGATAAAAAGCAGTTAAAAAGTTAAAAACAGTTTAAAGTGTCACTTTAAACTAGGGATGTCCAAACTTTATCCACTGAGGGACGCACACTGAAAAATCAAATTTTGATATTTTTCATTTTAAAAAACAATATATGTATAAAAAATATACATTTCGGCCTCCACTTAGGGTTGATCCCATGGACTCCAAAGGGTTTTGGTAAAAAAATAAATATTAAAATGCGTCATTATTCAGTATTATTATTTTTATTATTACTTAAGTTTTAAATCTGTAAATCAACATTAGGTCCATCTGTCAATATAATGATTTTAAAGATTTAAGTTGTATGTTATTTTTGTCACAAAAAAAAAATTAAATATTAAAATGTGTCATTATTCAGTATTATTATTTTTATTATTACTTAAGTTTTAAATCTGTAAATCAACATTAGGTCCATCTGTCAATATAATGATTTTAAAGATTTAAGTTGTATGTTATTTTTGTCACAAAAAAAATCTTTTTTTTTAAGGAAAAGACAAAAAATATGCAATATTTTCACACAATTTTTTTTTTTAATATTTGAGATTATATAATAATTGGAGCCTTAAAAAGGTCAATAACTCAAAACACCATGGATTTTAATTCATTTTTATTTTTTGAGCAACGACACTAAAAAACAAATCACACTAAAATGATTGGGGCTCCAAAAGGGTCCTACTCATTAAAGTGTCAGAAAATAAATTATAATTTTTTTTAATGTTTACTTTTAACACGATAATCTCGAGATCAACTTCAGATCCATGCGGCAGTTATAAGTTTAATTGTTGTTTATGTTTTTTGTTTGTTCGTTTTAGGCCTTTCTTTAAAACAACAGCTCAGTTTCTTATATGGCAAACACAAAATATGCAACATGTTCCCCCCAAAATATCTCAAAGTGGAAAACTTAACGTGACGTAATTGGAGCATTGAATAAGTCAATAATTCATAATGATATTGATTTTGATTCATTATTATTTTTTAAAGAAAGAAACAGCCTGCATGGCAGCTTTGTGTTATAAGAGTACACACATTGAAACATTTTCTTGTTACATTTCACCCGTTTGCTAATTTATATCACTTTTTCTATTTTAAAAATGTTTCAACCGTATTTTTAAAATGTGCCGTGGGGCCGTTAAAAAATTACCTGCGGGCCGCAAATGGCCTCCGGACCGCACTTCTGACACCCCTGCTTTAAACACCATCAGTGAAGCACAAATACACAAACAATGCAAAATAGTGGGTTTTCTAACAGTGTGTCTATTTATTTTAGTCATTTAAATAGATACATATTTGGTGAAAAGATGTCAATGTATGTATAATACTGTACTTTTTGAGCACATTCAACAATACCTTGATAATAATGATACAACCATGATCATTTTGGTCAAGATAACCTTGATATAAAATCGGGTCAAAGTTCATGTGAACAACAGCATATTATTTTTGTTAAATTATTCCTACATCTTTAAAAAAAGAAAGAAGTCATTTAGCACAATCCAACTGGCTTTTAGCCCTAAAGTGGACATTTAAGTTAAGGGCAACTACAGGATTTATTATTTTCGTTTTACACCTTTATAAAAGTTGATAATCTTACTATGACATTACTGGCGAGTTAATTAACGCCGTATAAAGACTATAAAAATGGGACCTGTTGCCTCCCTGCTTGGCACTCAGCATCAAGGGTAGGAAGTGGGGGTTTAAATCACCAAAAATGATTCCCGAGCGCGGCCAGCGCTGCTGCTCACTGCTCCCCTCACCAAAACTCTACATTTAACAATACAAAATTTTGTGGAGCCCTTGAGCATGACCCTGACAAAATAACTTCCCGTACTGTAGTTACCAGTCCACTGTGTCATGATGTTTCGTTAGCATTTAGATTCCCAACCACTGTGGCGCGGCACGTTAGCTATCCAATTTGACCTACTTGGTCTGATTATTATTTACTTTAATTTCCGGGCCATTGGACACACTGGCATTTAAGCCACACCCACCATATTTTAGGGTAAATGAATATGCTTACATACATTACATTACATACATTAAATTTTAGGTGAGATAAATATGCATACATACATTACATTACATTTTAGGGGAGATAAATATGCTTACATATATTACATACATACATTACATTCATTAAATTTTAGGGGAGATAAATATGCTTACATACATTAGTCGCACCGGACCATAAGTCGCAGATTTTGTCCATGTTTTTTTTACAGACCTTAATTATTCCCAAACTGTCTGTAACACGGCGGTAAAACGGCTGATCAAACAAATCAAAAGTCATGGTCATGGACCCACTAGCTGCGGAAAATGGCTCTCCCATCAGCTTAAACAGACTCAATAAGTCCATGGTGACATTTTGGTGAATTTACAAAACTGAAACAATACAACAACGACAAAAAATAATCAATTGTAAGTTGATCATTCAAACACTGTCATTTGTAAATGTGTTAGCATATTTGCTAATGCTAAAAAACGCCAAATTGATTACATTACGTTAGCACATACAAATAATTACGCATGAATACACTCCTACAGACATTGCACATGGGACGGTTTAGTAAGTAAGAATCGTTTTAGTTGTATTGTAAAACCAACAAACGTTGCTTGGAGTGATAAATGAAGAACGGTAGGGACAAATGGTAGACGAAACAGGATATGCTTCCAGTTCAAGGCGCCATAACACCAACAATAACACACCTTTTTGTGTTGTAAGTGTTGAACATGAAACATTATGGCCAAAAGCGAAGAAAAATCCATGAATTAAATGCACCGTTTTATAAGCCGCAGAGTCCAAAGCGCAGGAAAAAAGTACCGACTTAAAGTCCGGAAAAAACAATATTTACTATAGTCAATAGGGGGCAAGAAGTAAAATAATCTCAATTCTGACATAGGCCATCGTAAGAACTATTAGTAAACAGCAACAGTTGATTATTGATTTATTGTAAATAACTGAATGCAGACAGTTATAAAATGTGTCTGACCGCAGCGAGCCACCTTACAGAGAGATCTGACCGGCCCCTTCATTTAAGGCAGGGGTCCCCAAACTTTTTGACTCGGGGGCCGCATTGTGTTAAAAAAAATTTAGCCAGGGGCCGGGCTGTGTATGTATGTGTATATATATATATATATATATATATATATATACACACACATACACACACACACACACACACACACACGTTAGGTCAGGAAATAACACAGAGGCTATTTCATCCCTACAAGCCTGTTTTGCAGGTTTCCCTGCTCTTCAGGGGATTTTATAATAACATAAGCTCCGGCACCCCCCGCGACCCTGAAAGGAATAAGGGGTAGAAAATACATGCATGTATAATGAAATCCTCTGAAGAGCAGGAAAACCTGCAAAACAGGGGATTTTAGAATAAAATATATAATAAAATCCCCTGAAGAGCAGGGAAATCTGCAAAACAGGCTTGTAGGGATGAAATAGCCACTGTGTTGTTTCCTGACCTAACGTATATTCCGTTGTATTGAGCAATGTATAAATGGATAAACAACAGTAACCTCGACTATATATATGTGTATATATATATATATATATATATATATTTTTTTTTTTTTTAATTATTTTTATTTTTATTTTTCTGTACGCAATGATTTTTAAACAATATGATTTGCCTGAGCGGCTAGGAGACACCGAGAGTAACAAGCGGTAGGACATGAATTAGAGAGGACAGATTTTAAATAATAAGTATACTAAAATAAAATTAAAATTAAACTATTTTAACTTGGGACTTCCCGCGGGCCGGATTTCGGATGCTGGCGGATCCGGCCCGCGGGCCATAGTTTGGGGACCCCTGATTTAAGGGCACTTACTACATGTTCCAGTTTAGCACGCTATTCCAATTTATGAACCTGATGGGAATTAATTCAACTGTTTTTTATTACAAATGTACTGTTTTTAAAAGTATTAAACGCTGATTTAGTGAAACAAAAAGAAATGTAAAATGGCATCACCATACATAAATCATCAATAATCGATGTTTAATTGAATCATGTCTCATAATTGAAATCGCAAAGTGCTCACTTATAATGGTCAACATGTAACAACTAAGTACTTTTCCACTAGAGGGCAAAAGCTCCATAATTAAACACACAATGCCAGCGATGCAGCATTTTTGTCTGGTGGGTTTCAGTATGATCCTTTTTAACGTATAAGATGTGCTTTGGGTCAATCAAGGTTGGGTAACTCCACCTTTGTTCGACACTTAATGCACCGTCATGAGTAGAGATGTCTGATAATGGCTTTTTTGCTGATATCCGATATTGTCCAACTCTTAAATACCGATACCAATATATACAGTCGTGGAATTAACACATTATTGTGCCTAATTTTGTTGTGATGCATTAAACAATGTAACAAGGTTTTCCAAAATAAATCAACTCAAGTTATGGAAAAAAAATGCCAACATGGCACTGCCATATTTATTATTGAAGTCACTAAGTGCATTATTTTTTTTAACGGGGGCCGGGGGGGGGGGACGGCGTGGCGAAGTTGGGAGAGTTGGCCGTGCCAGCAATCTGAGGGTTACTGGTTCAAACCCCACCTTCTACCATCCTAGTCACATCCGTTGTGTTCTTGGCCAAGACACTTCACCCTTGCTCCTGATGGGTCCTGGTGAGCGCCTTGCATGGCAGCTCCCGCCATCAGTGTGTGAATGTGTGTGCGAATGTGGAAATACTGTCAAAGCGCTTTGGGCTCCTTAAAAAGGGGTAGAACCAGTTAGTACAACCATTTACCATTTACATACAGTAACACGCCTCAAAAACAGCAGCTTGGAATCTGGGACCATGCTCTCTCAGGAGGTTGAGGTGGGTTGGGGTGTATATTGTAGCGTCCCGGAAGAGTTAGTGCTGCAACGGGTTCTGGGTATTTGTTCTGTTGTGTTTATGTTGTGTTACGGTGTGGATGTTCTCCCGAAATGTGTTCGTCATTCTTGGTTGGTGTGGGTGCACAGTGTGGCGCATATTTGTAACAGTGTTAGTTGTTTATACGGCCACCCTCAGTGTGACCCGTATGGCTGTTGACCAAGTATGCCTTGCATTTACTTGTGTGTGAAAAGCCGTAGGTATTGTGTGACTGGGCCGGCCACGCAAATATTGTTGTTTGGGTGGAAATTTTCGGGAAGGGCACTGAAATTCGGGAATCTACCGGGCAAATCAGGAGGGTTTGCAAGTACGACTGGGAGACGCAACTGCTCTGTCCGTGTACCACTCCGTACAGCAGCGTTTTAAAAAGTCATACATTTTACTTTTTGAAACAGACACCGATAATTTCCGATACTACATTTTAAAGCATTTATCGGCCGATATTATTGGACATGGTGTCGGAGTTCCTTGGCTGTTTCAAGACAGCCTGACGATGCCTTCACTGTTTGTGTTCTTTGCAGATATGGCCACGCAAAAACACTGCAGATTTCTCCTCTCCTATTTTTAAACAGCCCACATCTTGATGGGCACACGCCACCTGCCAATCATGGCCGCCATATGACAGGCGCCATGATATGTCGGCAGGAACGCGGCTCCTAACAGTCACCGCGGCGCCCGGCCACGCTTTTATCGCGCCCGGGCTGCCTGGTGTGCGCCTGTCAGATAGCGGGTACTACTGCCAGGGTGCGGACTAGACTATGGCGCATGGACCCGCTTCAATCCATGGAAAATCTAAGGTTTAATGTTGGATAGGGAGTTTAGCTTTTATATGCTTGTTTGCGATACCTGCGGGTGTGCTGCAATAATGTCTTCTTTTTTTTCCCCCCTGCGGCGCCTGGCTTAAAAAGCATGATGTTATTTAGGGATATTCTTTCTTTCTGCCAAAATAGACTGAAAACAACATGGTGCCCAGAAGGGAAAAGGTGTCCAAACCTTTGAGAATTCAGTGTGTGGGCCCTCAGTAGCAAAGCATGCCAGGGCCAGTTTGATATTTAAAACATTTTAAAACCAGAACAATATATCAGGGGTGTCAAATGTCAGGCCCGAGGGCTGGATCAGACCCGCGAACATGTTTTATCCGGCCCGCCGAATAAGTTTGCCGAACATAAAAATGTACCTGAAATTTGTGAATGAAAGAAACCGCTGTTCTAAATGTGTCCACTGGATGTCGCAATAGCAATTATTTGTATCTTTGTAGATGATACTACCTTTTCACAAAATAAACCACATGATGTTAGTACATCAGTCGAGGAAAATGAGCAAACTACATAAATAACATCCTGTATTTTGATTTTGATAAAAATATGTTATTTTGATGGATGGAACATTAACACCAATGAGTTGACTGATTATTAGAACATAACATTATTACACAATTTATTCAGAAAATATAAATAACGACAAATACATTTTTTACCGGAATATGCAAGTGTAAAAAAAAAACAATATTACCAAAAGGGACAAGCGGTAGAACATGGATGGATGGATGATTTGCCAAAAGGGACAAGCAGTAGAAAATGGATGGATGGATGATTTGCCAAAAGGGACAAGCAGTAGTAATGGATGGATGCATGATTTGTACATTTTCAGAATGTGCTTGTTCTATTTTTAAACAAAGAAAACAATCTAAAGTTGTCTTTATTTTTAAGTTATCGTGCCATGATTTTAGCAGTCCAGCCCACTTAGGAGTAGATTTTTCTCCTAGGGGTGTGAAATTATTTTTCCCATCGAAAAAGTATTTGACACCCCTGCAATATACAGATTGTTTTAACCTTTAAGGCTACCCTCAAGTTTGGTCACAGGGCCCTTGAAGGGTCTTAATCATAAAAATGTTAAAAATAAATCATATATATATTTGATTTTTGACGTTTGAATCTATAGGTCAACATCAGATGTGTGTCGATATAAAGTTTTATATAACTGCTCTTTTTGTTAAAGAAAACAGTTTTTATGGCAAAAACACAAAATGGGCCAAATGTTTCCTCCAAAAAATGTCAAAGTGGAATATTTGATGTGAAGTAATTGGAGCCTTCAATAAGCCAATAATTCATAAAAAACATTGATTATGATTAATTATTATTTTTTTGAGCAATGACCGTTTAAAAAAACCCACAACACGTCTCAGGGATCTTAAAGTGTTAAAAATAAGTTATGAATGATTGTTGTTTTTTTGGGGTTTTCAACGCCTAAAACTCTAGATCAATTTCAAAATCTATCCATCGATTATAAGTTTGTATTAGATTGTTTTGTTCCTTTTTTGTCATGGAAACTTTTATGACAAACACAAAATATGCAATATTTTTTCCAGAAAAAATGTCAAAGTTGAATATTTGATGTGAAGTAACAGGAGCCTTGAAGAGGTCAATAATTCATAACAACATTTTGATCCATTATTACTTTTTGAGCTATAGCACTTAAAAAAAAACACTCAAATACTCTGGGATCCAAAAGTGTTAGAAATAAGTCATGCATTATTTTTTTTAACTTTAACGTCTAAATCTTTAGACCAACGTTGGGATCTATCTGTCGATTATACATTTTTATTATTTTTTTTTATGGATCTGTTTTATACCATTTTTTTTTCAGAGAAAGCTTCATTTTTTAGGACAAAAATGCACAATATGCAATATATTTAAAGTAATTGGAGCCTTTAATAGGTCAATAAGTCATTACAAATTTGATTTTGATTCATTATTATTTTTTCAGCAATGACAGCTTTAATAAAAAACCACAAAACATCTCAAGGATCATAAAGTGTTAAAAATAAGCCATACATGATTTTCTTTTTTTACTTTCAACGCCTAAATCTCTACAATAACTTCAAAAACTATCCGTCGAGTATATGTTTTTACAAGATTGGTTGTTTTATGCCTTTTTTGTCATGGAAAATTTGTATGGCAAACACACAAAATACGCAATATTTTTTTCCCCAAAAATGTCAAAGTGGAATATTTGATGTGAAGTAACTGGAGCCTTGAAGAGGTCAATAATTCATAACAACATTTTGATCCATTTAATTACCTTTTGAGCTGTAGCAGTTAAAACAAACAAAAAAAAAAAACACAAAAATTCTCATGGATCCAAAAATAAGTCATGCATTATTTTGTATTTCTTTTTTTTAACTTTTACGCCCAAATCTCCAGATCAACGTTAGGCTCTATCCATTAATTACACTTTTTTTTTTAAAATTTTTTATATAATGTATTTGTTTGTTTTATGCCCCTTTTGTCATAGAAAGCTTAGTTTTTAGGGCAAACATGCACAATATGCAAAATATTTACATTACAACTTTGATTTTGATCCATTATTACTTTTTGAGCAATGGCAGTTTAAAAAAAACAACACTCAAATTCTCAGGTATCCAAAACTGTTACAATTAAGTCATGCATTATTATTTTTTTTAACTTTTATGCCTAAATGTCCAAATCAATGTTAGGATCTAGCCGTCGATTATAATTTTTTTTTTTTTTCAATGACATTTTTGTCATAGAAAACTCAGTTTTTAAAGTAATTGGAGCCTTTAATAGGTCAATAAGACATTACAACTTTGATTTTGATGCATTATTATTTTTTCAGCAATGACAGCTTTAAAAACAAACACAAAACATCTCAAGGATCTTAAAGTGTTCAAAATAAGTCATACGTGATTTTTTTTTTACTTTCAACGCCTAAATCTACAGAGCCACTTCAAAATCTATCCGTCGATTAAACATTTTTATAAGCTCCAGCACCCCCTGCTACCCTGTAAGGGACAAGTGGTAGAAAATGGATGGTTGGATAGTTTTTTGATTTATGCCTTTTTGGTCATGGAAAACTTTTATGGCAAACACACAAAATATGCAACAGTTTCCCCAGAAATAAGTTCAAAGTAGAATATTGAAGAGGTCAATAATTCATAACATTGATTTTGATCCATTATTACTTTTTGAGCAACGGCAGTTAAAAAACAAACAAACACTCAATTCTCAGGAATCTAAATGTGTTAAAAATAAGTCATGCATTATTTTATATTTTACGCCAAAATGTCCAGATCAACATTAGAATCTAGCCGTTGATTATACATTTATATTACTTGTTTATGTATGTTTGTTTAATGCCATTTTTGTCACAGAAAACTTAGTTTTTAAAGTAATTGGAGCCTTTAATAGGTCAATAAGTCATTACAACTTTGATTTTGATGCATTATTAGTTTTTCAGCAATGACAGCTTTAAAAAACAAAACACAAAACATCTCAAGGATCTTAAAGTGTTAAAAATAAGTCATAAGTGATTTTTTACTTCAAAATATATCTGTTGATTATAAGTTTTAATAGGATCCAGGTCAATAAATCGTTATAACTTTGATTTTGATTCATTATTATTTTTTCAGCAATGACAGCCTGAAAGAAAAAAACTACTTTCATGGCAGCTTTGTGTTATTAGTTAAAGTTAAAGTACCACTGATAGTCTCACACACACACACACACACACACACACACAATTTGACCCATCCCCTTGTTGCACCCCCTGGGAGGTGAGGGGAGCAGTGAGCAGCAGCGATGGCCGCGCTCAGGCATAATTATTTAGTGATTTAACTCCCAATTCCAACCTTTGATGCTGAGTGCCAAGCAGGGATGTAATGAGTCCCATTTTTATAGTCTTTGGTATGACTCTTCTTAGTAGGGCTGCAAATCTTTGGGTGTCCCACGATTCGATTCAATATCGATTCTTGGGTCGGGATTCGATTTTAAATCGATTTTTTCGATTCAAAGCAAATCTCGATTCAAAAACGATATTTTTCCAATTCAAAACTATTCTGTATTCATTCAATACATAGGATTTCAGCAGGATCTACCCCAGTCTGCTGACATGCTTAGATTAGATTAGATTAGATTAGATAGTACTTTATCTATTCCGTCAGGAGAGTTCCTTCAGGAAAATTACAATTTTCAGTACAATCCCATTCAAGATCAGACAAACATTACAGGGAGACAGAACAGGATCGCTGACGGGTCTGCCGGCTTCCAGCGCCCCTTACAAAAAAAGATGACATACAGGTAAACGGGGGGTGGGAGAAAAGAATAAAAGATTAAAATAAAATAAAAAATAAATAAATAAATAAATAAAAAATTATGTTAAAATTAAATTAAAAATGCTAGCAGAGTAGTAGATTTTTTTTTAAAAAAGCTTTTATAATTGTAAAGGACAATGTTTTATCAACTGATTGCAATAATGTGAATTTGTTTTAACTATTAAACGAACCAAAAATATGACTTATTTTATCTTTGTGAAAATATTGGACACGGTGTGTTGTCAAGCTTATGAGATGCGATGCAAGTGTAAGCCACTGTGACACTATTGTTCTTTTTAATTAATTTTTATAAATGTCTAATGATAATGTCAATGAGGGCTTTTTAATCACTGCTATGCTGAAATTATAACTAATATTGATACTGTTGTTGATAATATTCATTTTTGTTTCACTACTTTTGGTTTGTTCTGTGTCGTGTTTGTGTCTCCTCTCAATTGCTCTGTTTATTGCAGTTCTGAGTGTTGCTGGGTCAGGTTTGGTTTTGAAATTGGATTACATTGTTATGGTATTGCTGTGTATTGTTTAGTTGTATTGATAAAAAAAAAAATAGATTTTTTAAAACATGAGAATCGATTCTGAATCGCACAACGTGAGAATTGCGATTCAAATTAGAATTGATTTTTTTCCCACACCCCTACTTATTAGAGTCAACATTGCAACTTTTTCCCATCTCATTTCAACTTCTATGCTCTAATTTTGCACTTTTTCAAAACGGTATCTATGAGAATGTGCTGCGGGCCGTTAAAAAAAATGACCCCGATTCAGTGGCCCCTGGGCCGCACTTTGGACACCTCTGCTGAGAAGCTTCTGGATTTTTGTGTTGTCTGTTTGAAAAGGGTCAACTGCAGCAGATCATTTCTTTATTTATTTTTTTCCATTCATGTCCATTCTCTCCCCCTGACAAACATATGTGGCACTGGGGAATGATATAGATGAATAATTCCTTTGAGGATCAGACACGTCTCAGTCAGTCTAAGTCGTGCCATGGGATCCTATCAGATCCAGATGTCTGCGAAAATCCCGAGTCAGAGCAAAGAGACATGACGGCAGCGACGACGCTTAATATTCCCGCTTATTCCGCTCCAGACTTTTGGCCCAGCGGCGGGTCGTCAGGCCGTCGTCACGGCAACGTCGACGTGGTTAAAACGGCGGTTGACGCGACGAAAGTGTGTAAGGTCTCGTCGGCCGGGGAGCTGCTGCTGTTGTTGTTTTTCCTTTAATAAACGCTTGCCACAAGCTGAAAAGGTCCTGCTTCTGTTGACCTTTCTGCAGACATTCCCGATCTATCTTTGAGCATAACAACGTCAAAAGGCAACTCTTGCGTTCCTTTCTGTAGACCAGACCTGGGCAAATTAAGGCCTGGGGGCCACATGCGGCCCGTTAAGCTTTTCAATCTGGCCTGCCGGACATTCCCAAATAATTTTTTAAAAGATGTTTAAGATGGAAAGTGTAGCTGCCATTATGATGTGCAGTCATGTTTTCTAATGACCGTAAGTCTTCAACTAGACTAAGTCTTTCAATGGTTGGTATCTGCGCTTATGGATGATATAACAGTTACTATTGTTATCTAATTTGTTACTATGGTCATCTAATGAGTTACTATGGTAATGTAGGTCACAGCAGCTCAGACGAAGCACCAAGCAGTGTGGGTGGGGAGCGTTTCCACAGAGTGTTTCCAGAGCCTGAAATGTGGGTGTCAGGAACAAACGCGGAAGGAGATTTGTAGAACAAAGTTCTAAAGCTTAGTGATATATCAGATTGTAGGTGGGTTTTTTTTACCCTTTGCGTTCATATTTCGCTGTGTTTGTTGCATTTTTTTTGTGTTTCACTTGATTGTAAAATATGTGGATGGAGTGGGGGTGTGGCGTTTATATGTTGTCAATATTCAGTGTTTTATCCGTCATAGAACAATGTAAAATTCCATTATGTTTGTTAAGGTGGTCTGTCTTAACGTTTTTAGCATTCAATCAGCCATTGGGAAGTTTTGTATGAATGTTCCTAAAAATCAGATATACCGGCCCCCAGACACCCTTTTTTTCTCTAAAAATGGCCCCCATAGTCAAAATAATTGCCCAGGCTTGCTGTAGAACATCTTTTGCCCAAACTGCCTTATCAATAAAAAAGGACCACAACTCTCCCGTCCAAAGGCAAAACCAGGTAACTCAATTTTGGTCAAAACTGAGCTGATAATAATTTTGGAGTTACTAGGTTATATGCTCTACATTAGTGTATGTGATATTGTAATTTTTTCCATAAGTAAGCAGCTTACTTACGGAATATTGCGATATTGTAATTTTTTCCGTAAGTAAGCAGCTTACTTACGGAATATTGCGATATTGTAATTTTACAAATTACGATATCGCATACACTAATGTAAAGCATATCACCTTGTAACTCCAAAATTATTATCAGCTCAGTTTTGACCAAAATTTAGTTACTGGGTTTTGGCTTTGGATGGGAGAACTGTGGAACTCTCTACCTCAGTGGTTCTCAAATGGGGGAACGCGTACCCCAAGGGTTACTTGAAGGTATGCCAAGGGGTACGTGAGATTTTTTTAAAATATTCTAAAAATAGCATCAATTCAAAAATCCTTTATAAATATATTTATTGAATAATACTTCAACAGAATGTGAATGTAAGTTCATAAACTGTAAAAAGAAATGCAATAATGCAATATTCAGTGTTGACAGCTAGATTTTTTTTGTGGACATGTTCCATAAATATTGATGTTAAAGATTTCTTTTTTTGTGAAGAAATGTTTAGAATGAAGTTGATGAATCCAGATGAATCTCTATTACAATCCCCAAAGAGGGCACTTTAAGTTGATGATTACTTCTATGTGTAGATATCTTTATTCATAATTGAATCACTTGTTTATTTTTTTAACAAGTTTTTCGATATTTTTACAACTTTTTTTTCCAAATAGTTCAAGAAAGACCACTACAAATGAGCAATATTTTTGCACTGTTATACAATTTAATAAATCAGAAACTGATTGTATTTTACTTCTTTATCTCTTTTTTTCCAACCAAAAAGGCTTTGCTCTGATTAGGGGGTACTTGAATCAAAAACATGTTCACAGGGGGTACATCACTGAAAAAAGGTTGAGAACCACTGCTCTACCTGACACTTTGAAATGTATACATGCACTTTTCACTTTCAAAAAACAAACAAGATTGTGGCTAGTTTGATTTTGAATTTGAGTTTGTTTCGAACATGCAAGCATACAGCATGATACATCGCAATTTCCAGTTTGTCTTGTTTCAACATGTTCGAAAAGGAGTAGGAAGAAGCAGAGCTGATTTAATCCTGCCCCTTATGTTCTACATAACAGTTGCTAAAACTTTTACTTCCTGTTCTAAATGTATTCACAATATACCCCATAATTAATCACAATAAAAATAAATAAATAAATAATGATTGGTGAAGTAAGTCATATTACATATGATGAGATAAGTAAGATTTTTTAGAGAATGAAAGAATGGATGGATGAAATACATTCAGAATGTTTATCATGGTTCTTCTTCTTTTTACTTTGTAAACACTTTAAGTTTGAAGAGTTTCCTTAAGTGGATCATATTAGAACATTGTTTGATTGCTTTGCTTTATACATTCCGTAATTCAATTCCACATGCAGATATGGTCTTAAGTGTTGTACGTGCATACAAATGTTTTAAATTACATTTTTCTTTAAGATTATATTTCTCTTTTGTTGAGAAGAATTGTTGTATATTCTTGGGTAGCAGGTAATAGTTTGCTTTGTGTATAATTTTAGCTGTTTGCAAATTCACTATGTCGTGGAATTTCGGTATCTTTGATTCAATAAATAAAGGATTTGTATGTTCTCTATATCCAACATTATATAGACAGTTATCGCTAGTTGAGCAACAATCCTGTTCCCATGTTTAGTTTTTACTAATTTTTACTACCGTCGCAGTTTTTTTCATAGTTTGGCCGGGGATGCGACTTATACTCAGGTGTGACTTATGTGTGAAATTATTAACACATTACCGTAAAATATCAAATCATACTATTTAGTTCATTCACGTAAGAGACTAGACGTATAAGATTTCATGGGATTTAGCGATTAAGAGTGACAGATTGTTTGGTAAACTTATAGCATGTTCTATATGTTATAGTTATTTGAATGACTCTTACCATAATATGTTACGTTAACATACCAGGCACCTTCTCAGTTGGTTATTTATGCGTCATATAACGTACACTTATTCAGCCTGTTGTTCACTATTCTTCATTTATTTTAAATTGCCTTTCAAATGTCTATTCTTGGTGTTGGATTTTATCAAAAAAATGTCCCCAAAAAATGCGACTTATACTCCAGTGCGACTTATACTCCGAAAAACAAGGTATTGGAAAAAAAAAAGATATAAAAATAACTAAAAACTTGTTGGAAAATAAAACAACTGATTCAGTTATAAATAAAGATTTCTACACATAGAAGTAATCATCAACTTAAAGTGCCCTCTTTGGGGATTGTAATAGAGATCCATCTGGATTCATGAACTTAATTCTAAACATTTCTTCACAAAAAAAAAAAATATTTAACATTAATATTTATGAAACATGTCCACAAAAAATCCAGCTGTCAACACTGAATATTGCATTGTTGCATTTCTTTTCACAGTTTGGTAAAAGTATAGCAAAAAAAAATTTCCCCAAAAAATGCGACTTATGTTTTTCTTCCTTCTTTATTATGCATTTTCGGCAGGTGCGACTTATAGTCTGTGGCGACTTATACTCCGAAAAACAAGGTATTGGAAAAAAAAAAGATATAAGAATAACTAAAAACTTGTTGGAAAATAAAACAACTGATTCAATTATAAATAAAGATTTCTACACATAGAAGTAATCATCAACTTAAAGTGCCCTCTTTGGGGATTGTAATAGAGATCCATCTGGATTCATGAACTTAATTCTAAACATTTCTTCACAAAAAAAAAATATTTAACATTAATATTTATGGAACATGTCCACAAAACATCCAGCTGTCAACACTGAATATTGCATTGTTGCATTTCTTTTCACAGTTTGGTAAACGTATAGCAAAAAAAAATTTCCCCAAAAAATGTGATTTATGTTTTTCTTCCTTCTTTATTATGCATTTTCGGCAGGTGCGACTTATAGTCTGTGGCGACTTATACTCCGAAAAACAAGGTATTGGAAAAAAAAAAGATATAAAAATAACTAAAAACTTATTGGAAAATAAAACAACTGATTCAATTATAAATAAAGATTTCTACACATAGAAGTAATCATCAACTTAAAGTGCCCTCTTTGGGGATTGTAACTGAGATCCATCTGGATTCATGAACTTAATTCTAAACATTTCTTCCCCCCAAAAAATATTTAACATTAATATTTATGGAACATGTCCACAAAAAATCCAGCTGTCAACACTGAAAATTGCATTGTTGCATTTTTTTTCACAGTTTGTGAACTTACATTCACATTTTGTTGAAGTATTATTCAATAAATATATTTAAAAAGGATTTTTGAATTGTTGATATTTTTTGAATATTTTTTCAAAATCTCACGTACCCCTTGGCATACCTTCAAGTACCCCCAATTGAGCACCACTGGGCTAAAGAATATCAACCAAAAAATTTGGTAATTGTTTTTTATTTAGTCTGCACTTTGTCTGTATTATTACTATTATTATTATCAACTCCTCTTTGCCTTATTCTTTTTATTTTCCTATTTGAATGATGTTAGATCTGTGTTCTTGTTCTTGTTTGGGACAAGTGTTGTAAATTAGCTTTGGCTACAAACACCGTGATGCATACACTGGATATCTGTTTCAGATATCCATGTTTCTGTATCTGTCCCTATTTCAAATAAACCTGAAAAAAAACAAAAAAACAATGTAAGCAACTTCAGAAGGAGTTTACTAACTCCGCCGTGAGCGTGATTGAAGTCATCTAACGTCAACAGGAAGCTACAGTAGCAAACTACTTAGGATGCCAGACTGTGATATGACCCATAACTGCACCTAATTACTGGAAAAAAAAGAAAAAAAAGAAGAAAAAAAAAAAGTAGTCCCCCAGAGAGGGAATATTTGACATCACGCGTTTGTGTGCAGTTTAGAAAGGAGTTCTATTTGTACTGATTGCTATCACTGTCATCACCTGACAATGTCCTGCCAGTCTTGAAAGAAGAGTTTCTGTTTGCTTTCTTGGCTGGGAGAGTGTTGAGAAGATGGATGTGATTCTGGTGTCATGGCAGGAAATGGTGGAGGTGGACATCTGCCTGCCAGCCTGCACGGAGCACTAACTTCCTTCTTTGACTTTCTCCATATGATGCTGGAAATTGTGGTTTAGATTCTATTAAGACTGACAGCCCGACGTCTGCGGAGACTATAAGACAGGGGTGTCAAAGTCATTTTAAATGAGGGGGGGCCACATGGAGAAATATCCACTCCCGAGTGGGCCGGACGGGTAAAATCACGGCACGATGCCTTAAAAATAAAGACAACTTCCTATGGTTTTCTTTGTTTAAAAATAAAAAAAAGCACAAATGTACAAGTAATCATGTTTTTTTACATTTAAATGTTGTGGTTAATAATTTATTTGTCGTTATTTATATTTTCGGAATAAATGATGTGATTGATTGATACTTTAATGAGTAGATTGCACAGTTCAGTACATATTCCGTACAATTGATCACTAAATGGTAACACCCCAATACGTTTTTCAACTTGTTTAAGTCGGGGTCCACGTTAATCAATTCATGGTATAAATATATACTATCAACATAACACAGTCATCACACAAGTTAATCATCATAGTATGAACATTGAATTATTTACATTATTTAGAATCCGGGGGAGGAGACCCTGCCCCAAGTGGAGGAGTTCAAGTACCTAGGAGTCTTGTTCACGAGTGGGGAAAGAGTGGATCGTGAGATCGACAGGCGGATCGGTGCGGCGTCTTCAGTAATGCGGACGTTGTATCGATCCGTTGTGGTGAAGAAGGAGCTGAGCCGGAAGGCAAAGCTCTCAATTTACCGGTCGATCTACGTTCCCATCCTCACCTATGGTCATGAGCTTTGGGTCATGACCGAAAGGATAAGATCACGGGTACAAGCGGCCGAAATGAGTTTCCTCCGCCGGGTGGCGGGGCTCTCCCTTAGAGATAGGGTGAGAAGCTCTGCCATCCGGGAGGAACTCAAAGTAAAGCCGCTGCTCCTCTACATCGAGAGGAGCCAGGTGAGGTGGTTCGGGTATCTGGTCAGGATGCCACCCGAACGCCTCCCTAGGGAGGTGTTTAGGGCACGTCCAGCTGGTAGGAGGCCACGGGGAGGACCCAGGACACGTTGGGAAGACTATGTCTCCCGGCTGGCCTGGGAACGCCTCGGGATCCCCCGGGAAGAGCTAGACGAAGTGGCTGGGGAGAGGGAAGTCTGGGTTTCCCTGCTTAGGCTGTTGTCCCCGCGACCCGACCTTGGATAAGCGGGAGATGATGGATGGATGGATGGATGGATGGACAATCCGGGGGGTGGGATGAGGAGCTTTGGTTGATATCAGAACTTCAGTCATCAACAATTGCATCAACAGAGAAATGTGGACATTGAAACAGTGTAGGTCTTATTTAGTAGGATATGTACAGCCAGCAGAGAACATAGTGAGTTCACATAGCATAAGAACAAGTATATACATTAGAAGTACATTTGAGTTGTTTATAATCCGGGGAGATGGGATGTGAATGGAGGAGGGTATTAGTAAAGTGTTGAAGTTGCCTGGAGGTGTTGTTTTAGAGCGGTTTTGAAGGAATATAGAGATGCACTTACTTTGATACCTGTTGGGAGTGCATTCCACATTGATGTGGCATAGAAAGAGAATGAGTTAAGACCTTTGTTAGATCGGAATCTGGGTTTAACGTGGTTTGTGGAGGTCCCCCTGGTGTTGTGGTTAAGGCGGTCATTTACGTTAAGGAAGTAATTTGACATGTACTTCGGTATCAAGGAGGTGTAGCGGATTTTATAGACTAGGCTCAGTGCAAGTTGTTTTACTCTGTCCTCCACCCTGAGCCAGCCCACTTTGGAGAAGTGGGTTAGATTGAGGTGTGATCTCGGGTGATAATGTTCATCAGTCAACTCATTGGTGTTCATTTTCAATCCATCAAGATTTAAAAAAAATATATCAAAATCAAATTACAGGATGTTATTTATATAGTTCGATCATTTTCCTACTATTAACACCATGTGGTTTATTTTGTACATATATAGCATCATCTACAAAGATACAAAAAATTGCTATTGCGACATCTAGTGGACACGTTTAGAACAGCTGTTTTTTTTCATTAAAAAAGTTCAGGTATTTTTTTATACTTAGCACATTCATCCCGCGGGCTGGATAAAACCTGTTCACGGGCCTGATCCCGATATAAGAGAACCCTTTAAAGACAAGGCGGACTTTTTGTCCTTTTAGTACATTTTTGCTGTATTTTTGGTCATCATTTTGTTGTCTTACTCTGATAAACATGATTTATCCCAAAGAAGATTTTTTTTTTTCATGTTAAATGTCCAATTTGTGTACATAACATCAAAGTACAATTTTTAAAAAAGGCATCAAAACAGTTTTTTTTTGTTTTTTTAACTTTCTTTGCTCAAATCTCAATCAACTTCAGCGCTTAAAAAAATAAATAAAAAATGTAATGTTTTTAAAAAAACATATTTTAACCTAGGGATGTCCAAAGTTTTTCTGGCAAGGGCCACATTGAGGGAAAAAATTAAGCATCTGGGGGCCACTTTGGCCTTGTTCACACTGCAGGTCAATTCCAAATTGTTTGTCGTAGTGTTGTACCGGTACCAAAATTATTTTGATACTTTTCTAAATAACGGGGACCACAAAAAATTGACTTTTTGGCTTTATTTTAACAGAAAAATCTTAGGGTACATTAAACATATGTTTCTTGTTGCAAGTTTGTCCTTAAATAAAATAGTGAACATACAAGACAATTTGTCTTTTCGTAGTAAGTAAGCAAACAAAGGCTCCTAATTATTATTCTGACATTTGCAGTAACATATTGTGTCATTTTCCATTCTATTATTTTGTCAAAATTATTAAGGACAAGTTGTAGCAAAATTAATTATTAATCTACTTGTTTATTTACTGTTAATATTTGCTTACTTTCTCTTTTGACATGTTCTATCTACACTTCTGTTAAAATGTAATAATCACTTATTCTTCTGTTGTTTGATACTTTACATTAGTTTCGGATGATACCACAAATTTGGGTATCAATCCAATACCAAGTCGTTACAGGATCATACAATTTAAAGTTTGCATGTGTCCAGGGACATATTTCCTGAGTTTATAAACATAATATATATTTTTATTTTTTTAAAGAAAGAAGATGTGATGCCAAAAAAAATATCATAGACATAATCATAGTAGTATCGACTAGATACTCTCCTGTACTTAGTATCATTACAGTGGATATTAGGTGTAGATCCACCAATGGCGTTTGTTTACATTTTGATGGCGGTGAGCTACGGTGTGTAGTGAAGCATGTTGAGCGATTCCTCGTCCTGCAGGGATGATACTTGTAAGAAACTTACTTTATTTGTTGCCATGGAGACAAGGATTAGTGATTTAGAACTAGCTAAAACACTTAAGTTGCTAGCTAGCCATGTCTTAAAGCACCTCTTCCTGAGGGCGTTTCAGTGTTATAACTTCACCTTTATTGTTAGTTTTTAAGCCAAAATGCATCCGTTCTCCCTTTTCTGTTTACACGCTGTGTCTGCTTGTAAGTACTCCGTGTGTGTGCGCTACCGAACATGCTCGTCTGCTCGTGAACCAGCAATGACATGACATGACGACGACTGGGGGTTGGGGGACTGGCATTTTTCAGAGGCGGTATAGTACCGAATATGATTCATTAGTACCGTGGTACTATACTAATACTGGTATACCGTACAACCCTAGTTTGCCGATATTGGATTTTTTCATGTCAGCGTGAACAATGCAATTCTGAATTGTTCATATCCGACCCAGGCTTCTTCCGTATGTGGGAAATAAATCGAGTATATATGCGATGTCTCCTCAATGTGAACAACTCTTGTCTCCGACTGCTTGCCCACAGACACGCTCTTTGAGCAGACATCGGAGAAAATTATCTCGCAAAACTGCCAGAGCCAAAATACTTGTCATCTTTGTTCTGAATTTTCCGAAATTGTTGACCTTGATTGCACAAAATCCTTGAAATTGCCACAAATACGGCAGTACTAAGACCGACAAGAGCTGAAGTCATTTTTACTCCGATTAACGTTGCAGTGCGTGCGATGTCAGGATGGCGTTGCATTCACTTTGAAAATTACTTTTTTTTTTGGTAATGTGAACGATCACTAAAAAGATCGTATTGGACAAAAAAAAAATCTGAATTGTGAACGTAGTATGACGCAGGCTTCACGGTGGCAGAGGGGTTAGTGCGTCTGTCTCACAATACGAAGGTCCTGCAGTCCTGGGTTCAAATCCAGGCTCGGGATCTTTCTGTGTGGAGTTTGCATGTTCTCCCCGTGAATGCGTGGGTACTCCGGCTTCCTCCCACTTCCAAAGACATGCACCTGGGGATAGGTTGATTGGCAACGCTAAATTGGCCCTAGTGTGTGAATGTGAGTGTGAATGTTGTCTGTCTATCTGTGTTGGCCCTGCGATGAGGTAGCGACTTGTCCAGGGTGTACACCGCCTTCCGCCCGATTGTAGCTGAGATAGGCGCCAGCGCCCCCCGCGACCCCAAAAGGGAATAAGCGGTAGAAAATGGATGGATATGACGAGATGCTAAAATTATTACAATGTATGCTAAGTTATTTGAACAAAGCATCAACAACATTGCATTGTTTTATATGTAATAATGGACATTAGTGTGATACAAGGCTAATTTGGGGCCCTAAGCAGACTTACATTTGGAGTCCCCACACCCCTCACAATTACATTTTTTACACACTTGAAACTAGAGAAGTCTGATAATATCGGACCGCCAATATTATCGTCCGACAAATACTTTAAAATGTAATATCGGAAATCAGCAGTATAAGTGTCAGAAAAATAAAATTTACAACTTTTTAAAACGCCGCTGTACGGAGTGGTACACGGACGTAGGGAGAAGTACAGAGCAGTTGCGTGTCCGAGTCATACTTGCCAACCCTCCCGATTTTCCCATGAGACTCCCCAATTTCAGTACCACTCCCGAAAATCTCCCGAGGCAACCATTCTCCTGAATTGCTCCCGATTTCCACCCGGACAACAATACTGGGGGCTTTTGCGTGCCAGCCAAATCACATATCTACGGCTTTTCACACAAACAAGTGAATGCCACGCATACTAGGTCAACAGCCATACATGTCACACTGAGGGTGGCCGTATAAACAACTTTAACACTGTTACAAATATATGCCACACTGTTAACCCACACCAAACAAGAATGACAAACACATTTCGGGAGAACATCTGCACCGTAACACAACAGAACACATACCCAGATCCCCTTGCCCCCCCCCCCACCTCAACGTCGCCCAATTCAACCTCCCCATGCTCTCTCAGGGAGAGCATGTCCCAAATTCCAAGCTGCTGTTTTGAAGCATGTTAAAAAATGTATGCACTTTGTGACTTCAATAATAAATATGGCAGTGCCATGTTGGCATTTTTTTCCATAACTTGAGTTGATTTATTTTGGAAAACCTTTTTATATTGTTTAATGCATCCAGCGGGGCATCACAACAAAATTAAGCATAATAATGTGTTAATTCCAAGACTGTATATATTGGTATCGGTTGATATCAGAATCGGTAATTAAGAGTTGGACAATATCGGAATATAGTACATTGGCAAAAAAGCCATTATCAGACATCTCTACTTGAAACTATTGTTACACCTTTTTAACTGAACTTGAATATAATTTGCAATGCATATTTTGTACTAAAACCATTTTTTCATCGGACATAAATCATGTATTTTTTTGGGCAAAATAAAAAATTTGACATATTTAGAACATAACTTTCCATATCTTCCTGACACATCATTAACAGATCCCAGTGCGACACCACAAGCCCAGCACTAACAGGAGACAATGGCGACATTGAGGAACACTTGCTATCATATTTTTCAGTGATGGCGCAGGAACCGGCAAAGGGATACGTTTGTAGAAACATTTCATGTGAAGCACTTTGTCATTTATGAGTTGGCTTTTTGCACACTCTTTTTCATGCAAAATGGGGACCCTCCCACTGATCGCGGAGCCCTATGCACAGAACTGTCCGCCCTGAGATCGATAGGTTGTGATTTCAAACACCGGTCAAGTCATACCAAAGACTATAAAAAATGGGACAAATTACCTACGTGCTTGGCACTCAGCATCAATGGTGGGAAATGGGGGTTAAATCACCAAAAAGTACTCCCGGGCGCGGCCACTGCTGCTGCTCACTGCTCCCCTCACCACACAGGGTGTGACCAAGGGTGATAGGTCAAATGCAGAGAATAATTTCGCCACACATAGTGTGTGTGTGACAATCATTGGTACTTTAACATTTAACTTGACGGCAACCCTGGTGTAATATCTAACATATCCCCCATGAGATATTTCATTTCTTCTCTAGATTCTTCTTCATTAAAATTGTTTTCCCGCCAACTGAACCCTTTTTAATGACTTCAGCACACTTGAAAAGATAAACATTTTTTCCAGAACTCATTAAGGAACGCATGGAAATCATCGAAGGCAATAAATACATAGTAGGAAATTCCACCGGTTTGGTTTTCACGTCCAATTTTGGAAGGTATATGGGACGGTTGCATTTTTTATTTGTTTTTTTGTGTAATGTTCTCATCCAGAATGTGTTTATTTGGTCGCGGGCCAATAAAAAAATGGGTTGCGGGCTGCATTTAGGACCCCAGTTTTTAATCCCTTGAAGGGGATTTTGATGAAGTTATGTCACAGCCGTCAGTAAATATAGATTTGCAAAACAGTAGCTTTTTTTACAAAGTTAAACCTGTATAAATGATCAAAAGAGTCAAATGAAAAAAACAAAAACAATCAAGGCAACCCTCGTTTAGTGCTGTTGATTGGTTCCGGACATGACCGCGATAAACACATTTCCGCAAAGCAAAAAAAACTTGTTTAGATCTTCAAAACTATAAGAGCCCTTCAGACATGAAATAAAACTCTTCAGTCACTTTTACACTCCTTTAATTCAATATTAATATAATATAATGCTGTGTGAGGCTGAGCCAATCAGAGGCCACAATACTGAACAGGACACTCTGATTAGTTTTGGTCTCCTCTAACGACCAATAGTATTGTCGTTTTGTGCCAGAGCTTGGTCCGCATTGCCGGCAGTAAGTCGAACACATTTCCAGTGAGGGTTGGACTCCGCCAAGGCTGTCCTTTGTCACCGATTCTGTTCATAACTTTTATGGACAGAATTTCTAGGCGCAGTCAAGGCATTGAGGGTTTCCGGTTTGGTGACCGCAGGATTAGGTCTCTGCTTTTTGCAGATGATGTGGTCCTGATGGCTTCATCTGACCGGGATCTTCAGCTCTCGCTGGATCGGTTCGCAGCCGAGTGTGAAGCGACCGGAATGAGAATCCGCACCTCTAAGTCCGAGTCCATGGTTCTCGCCCGGAAAAGGGTGGAATGCCATCTCCGGGTTGGGGAGGAGACCCTGCCCCAAGTGGAGGAGTTCAAGTACCTAGGAGTCTTGTTCACGAGTGGGGGAAGAGTGGATCGTGAGATCGAGAGGCGGATCGGTGCGGCGTCTTCAGTAATGCGGACGTTGTACCGATCCGTTGTGGTGAAGAAGGAGCTGAGCCGGAAGGCAAAGCTCTCAATTTACCGATCGATCTACGTTCCCATCCTCACCTATGGTCATGAGCTTTGGGTCATGACCGAAAGCATAAGATCACGGGTACAAGCGGCCGAAATGAGTTTCCTCCGCCGTTTGGCGGGGCTCTCCCTTAGAGATAGGGTGAGAAGGTCTGCCATCCGGGAGGAACTCAAAGTAAAGCCGCTGCTCCTTCACATCAACAGGAGCCAGATGAGGTGGTTCGGGCATCTGGTCAGGATGCCACCCGAACGCCTCTCTAGGGAGATGTTTAGGGCACGTCCAACCGGTAGGAGGCCACGGGGAAGACCCAGGACACGTTGGGAAGACTATGTCTCCCGGCTGGCCTGGCAACGCCTCGGGATCCCCCGGGACGAGCTAGACGAAGTGGCTGGGGAGAGGGATGTCTGGGTTTCCCTGCTTAGGCTGTTGCCCCCGCGACCCGACCTCGGATAAGCGGAAGATGATGGATGGATGGATAGTTCATTTGACAAGTCTCATGCTCGAAAATGCTTAATTTAGGCCAAAAATGTTGTAGCATTTTCTTTACAAAAGCATATCTGTGACTTATTAAAGACAATATCTATCTCATTCCTATGAAATATGACTTACTTCACCAATTATTATTTATCTATTTATTTTTATTGTGATTACTTATGGAGTATTTTGTGTATAAATTGAGAACAGGAAGTGAACAAAAGTTTTAGCAACTGTTATGTAAAAGAAAAGGGGTAGGATTAAATAAGCTCTGCTTCTTCCTACTCCTTTTTGAACATGTTGAAAAGAGAAACTGGAAATTGTGATGTATCATGTTGTGTGCTTGCATGTTCGAAATAAACTCAAACTCAACTCAATATTTGAGGAGCGATAGGGCGAGGCACAAATGTATATGTTTGATAGTTTTCTTTAGGACTGAAGCATAAAAAAGTACACAAACATGAATGTTGTTACACCCTTTAGTGACTTAAGGACTCTTATGTCCTCTCTGGCTTTGACGATAATAAAAGGCCTACTGAAATGAGATTTTCTTATTTAAACGGGGATAGGGAGTCCATTCTATGTGTCATACTTGATCATTTCGTGATATTGCCATATTTTTGCTGAAAGGATTTAGTACAGAACATCGACGATAAAGTTTGCAACTTTTGGTCGCTAATAAAAAAGCCTTGCCTTTACCGGAAGTCGCAGACGATGACGTCACCCGTGTGAGGGCTCCTCACATTCTCACATTGTTTATAATGGGAGCCTCCAAAAAAAAGAGCTATTCGGACCGAGAAAACGACAATTTCCCCATTAATTTGAGCGAGGATGAAAGATGTGGCTGAGGATATTGATAATGAAGGACTAGAAAAAAAAAAAATAATAAAATAAAACAAAAAGCGACGGCTCCGGGCGGCGGCAGTGTGAGCGTTTCAGATGTAGTAAGACACATTTACTAGGATAATTCTGGAAGATCCCTTATCTGCTTATTGTTTTAATAGTGTTTTAGTGAGATTGTAAAGACATACCTCGAGGTCTGATGGCTGCAGTGTCTTAGAGAGAAGCCGAGGAGCCAAGATCACAGCTACCTTTTTTGACAGCTACTGCAGGAGGACGAAGAATCCACTGATGTCTCCTGTAAGATATATATCACAATTTTCCCATCAAAACACATGCTGGTTGACGTGGAGAAACATGTTCGCTCTGTGTTAAAGCTTCACAACAAACGAAGAAACACCGACTGTGTCTCGGTGCTAAGGACAGCTGCAATACAATGCTTTCCACCAACAGCATTGTTCTTTATAGTCTCCATTATTAATTGAAGAAATTGCAAAAGATTCAGAAACACAGATGTCCAAATTACTGTGTAATTATGCGATGAAAAGAGACGACTTTTAGCCGTAACTGGTGCTGAGCTAGTATGTCCCCTCCAATCCGAAACGTCAAAAACACACATCATCATACGCATCATGATTCCGCGACTTTTTCAACAAGAAACTCCGCGGGAAATTTAAAATTGCAATTTAGTAAACTAAGAAGGCCGTATTGCCATGTGTTGCAATGTTAATATTTCATCACTGATATATAAACTATCAGACTGCGTGGTCGGTAGTAGTGGGTTTCAGTAGGCCTTTAAAACCAAATGTCTCCCGGGGGTTAAATATGCTGATGTAGCAATACCATAATGACCATATATTGATTGAGACATTTATTAGTAGATTGCACAGTACAGTACATATTCCGTACAATTGACCACTAAATGGTAACACCCCAATAAGTTTTTCAACTTGTTTAAGTCGAGGTCTACGTTAATCAATTCATGGTAAGGAGGAGTCAGAATGTCATGCAAAAGAGCACAGACCTCCATAAGTTGAACTGACTTGAAATTTCTCACACAGCTCAACTTACACCCACTGTAATATTACAGTTTTTTGGTGGCGAATCACCACCAAATTCGGTGCACACCTTAAGGGGACTGACGAGCACGTGTGTGTAAAATATGAACAAGATTGGTTGAAAAACAAGGCAGCTATCAAGCAAAACGTATTTGTAAGGGGAAGGACTGGACGTACAAATGTCCAATAAATCATGATACATAATGACAAAACATTGAGTATATGTGCAAAACATGTATGCGAGCATATCTTTTAAAGTCTTTTGACCCCAACCCATTGGGGGGCGCAAAAAAATGGTAAAGAAACATGGGTACATTGTGTTATATGTGATTGGTATTTGTGCATGTTTGTCAATCTACTTCATTGATCGATTGTTTGAGACTTTTATTAGTAGATTGCACAGTACAGTACATATTCTGTAAAATTGACCACTAAATGGTAACACCCGAATAAGTTATTCAACTTGTTAAGTCGGGGTCCACGTTAATCAATTCATGGTAAGGAGGAGTCGGAATGTCATGCAAAAGAGCACAGACCTCCATAAGTTGAACTGACCTGAAATTTCTCACACAGCTCAACTTACACCCACTGTAATATTACAGTTTTTTGGTGGCGAATCACCACCAAATTCGGTGCACACCTTAAGGGGACCGACGAGCACGTGTGTGTAAAATATGAACAAGATTGGTTGAAAAACAAGGCCGCTATCAAGCAAAACGTATTTGTAAGGGGAAGGACTGGACGTACAAATGTCCAATAAATCATGATACATAATGACAAAACATTGAGTATATGTGCAAAACATGTATGCGAGCATATCTTTTAAAGCCTTTTGACCCCAACCCATTGGGGGGCGCAACAAAATGGTAAAGAAACGTGGGTACATCGTGCAAAATATTTGATTGGTATTTGTGCATGTTTGTCAATCTACTTGATTGATTGATTGATTGATACTTTTATTAATAGATTACACAGTACAGTACATATTCCATACAATTGACCACTAAATGGTAACACCCCAATAAGTTTTTCAACTTGTTTAAGTCGAGGTCTACGTTAATCAATTCATGGTAAGAGGGAGTCAGAATGTCATGCAAAACAGCACAGACCTCCATAAGTTGAACTGACTTGAAATTTCTCACACAGCTCAACTTACACCCACTGCAACATAAATGTGTTTTGGTGAATCACCACCAAATTCGGTGCACACCTTAAGGGGACTGACGAGCACGTGTGCTTAAGATATGAACAAGATTGGTTGAAAAACAAGGCCGCTATCAAGCAAAACGTATTTGTAAGGGGAAGGACTGGACGTACAAATGTCCTATAAATCATGATACATAATGACAAAACATTGAGTATATGTGCAAAACATGTATGCGAGCATATCTTTTAAAGCCTTTTGACCCCAACCCATTGGGGGGCGCAACAAATTGGTAAAAAAACGGGGGTAAATGATGCAAAATATTTGATTGGTATTTGTGCATGTTTGTCAATCTACTTGATTGATTGATTGATTGAGACTTTTATTAATAGATTGCACAGTACAGTACATATTCCTTACAATTGACCACTAAATGGTAACACCCCAATAAGTTTTTCAACTTGTTTAAGTCGAGGTCTACGTTAATCAATTCATGCTAAGGAGGAGTCAGAATGTCATGCAAAACAGCACAGACCTCCATAAGTTGAACTGACCTGAAATTTCTCACACAGCTCAACTTACACCCACTGTAATATTACAGTTTTCTGGTGGCGAATCACCACCAAATTCGGTGCACACCTTAAGGGGACTGACGAGCCCCTGTGTGTAAAATATGAACAAGATTGGTTGAAAAACAAGGCCGCTATCAAGCAAAACATATTTGTAAGGGGAAGGACTGGACGTACAAATGTCCTATAAATCATGATACATAATGACAAAACATTGAGTATATCTGCAAAACATGTATGCGAGCATATCTTTTAAAGCCTTTTGACCCCAACCCATTGGGGGGCGCAACAAATTGGTAAAAAAACGTGGGTAAATCATGCAAAATATTTGATTGGTATTTGTGCATGTTTGTTAATCTACTTGATTGATTGATTGAGACTTTTATTAATAGATTGCACAGTACAGTACATATTCCGTACAATTGACCACTAAATGGTAACACCCGAATAAGTTTTTCAACTTATTTAAGTCGAGGTCTATGTTAATCAATTCATGGTAAGGAGGAGTCAGAATGTCATGCAAAAGAGCACAGACCTCCATAAGTTGAACTGACCTGAAATTTCTCACACAGCTCAACTTACACCCACTGTAATATTACAGTTTTCTGGTGGCGAATCACCACCAAATTCGGTGCACACCTTAAGGGGACTGACGAGCCCCTGTGTGTAAAATATGAACAAGATTGGTTGAAAAACAAGGCCGCTATCAAGCAAAACGTATTTGTAAGGGGAAGGACTGGACGTACAAATGTCCAATAAATCATGATACCTAATGACAAAACATTGAGTATATGTGCAAAACATGTATGCGAGCATATATTTTAAAGCCTTTTGACCCCAACCCATTGGGGGGGCGCAACAAAATGGTAAAGAAACGTGGGTACATCGTGCAAAATATTTGATTGGTATTTGTGCATGTTTGTCAATCTACTTGATTGATTGATTGATTGATACTTTTATTAATAGATTACACAGTACAGTACATATTCCATACAATTGACCACTAAATGGTAACACCCCAATAAGTTTTTCAACTTGTTTAAGTCGAGGTCTACGTTAATCAATTCATGGTAAGAGGGAGTCAGAATGTCATGCAAAACAGCACAGACCTCCATAAGTTGAACTGACTTGAAATTTCTCACACAGCTCAACTTACACCCACTGCAACATAAATGTGTTTTGGTGAATCACCACCAAATTTGGTGCACACCTTAAGGGGACTGACGAGCACGTGTGCTTAAGATATGAACAAGATTGGTTGAAAAACAAGGCCGCTATCAAGCAAAACGTATTTGTAAGGGGAAGGACTGGATGTACAAATGTCCTATAAATCATGATACATAATGACAAAACATTGAGTATATGTGCAAAACATGTATGCGAGCATATCTTTTAAAGCCTTTTGACCCCAACCCATTGGGGGGCGCAACAAATTGGTAAAAAAACGTGGGTAAATCATGCAAAATATTTGATTGGTATTTGTGCATGTTTGTCAATCTACTTGATTGATTGATTGATTGAGACTTTTATTAATAAATTGCACAGTACAGTACATATTCCGTAAAATTGACCACTAAATGGTAACACCCGAATAATTTTTTCAACTTATTTAAGTCGAGGTCTACGCTAATCAATTCATGGTAAGGAGGAGTCAGAATGTCATGCAAAAGAGCACAGACCTCCATAAGTTGAACTGACCTGAAATTTCTCACACAGCTCAACTTACACCCACTGTAATATTACAGTTTTTTGGTGGCGAATCACCACCAAATTCGGTGCACACCTTAAATGGACTGACGAGCCCCTGTGTGTAAAATATGAACAAGATTGGTTGAAAAACAAGGCCGCTATCAAGCAAAACATATTTGTGAGGGGAAGGACTGGACGTACAAATGTCCTATAAATCATGATACATAATGACAAAACATTGAGTATATCTACAAAACATGTATGCGAGCATATCTTTTAAAGCCTTTTGACCCCAACCCATTGGGGGGCGCAACAAAATGGTAAAGAAACGTGGCTACATAGTGCAATATTTGATTGGTATTTGTGCATATTTGTCAATTTACTTGAGTGATTGATTGAAACTTTTATTAGTAGATTGCACAGTACAGTACATATTCCGTACAATTGACCACTAAATGGTAACACCCCAATAAGTTTTTCAACTTGTTTAAGTCGGGGTCCACGTTAATCCATTCATTGTACCTTTTTCCGTTGAAATTTCATAATTGTGCTGTTGTCTGGCTTACTATTTACTTTTTTGTTTTGTCAAAATGACTGCTAAAGAGTGTTTAAAATCATCAAAGTAGAGGATTAGTATCTTAAGACCTTTGCTAAGTCCCTAACAAGTCATCACTAACCCTTGTAAAACACACGTTCAGGAGTGAGCAGCACTTTGTATTGCCTGTTTGAGCGAAGAAAGACAAACGTTCTCCTTTCTGGTCTTTCCAGGAGGCGCTATCAGTGGTGAGTGAAGACCAGTCCTTATTCGAGCCCCCCTACGCCACTGCCGCCCCTCTCCCCAAGACAGACATGACTGCATCTGGCGCGCAGGACTACGGCCAGACTCACAAAATCAACCCATTACCCCCACAGCAGGAGTGGATCAACCAACCAGTGCGGGTCAACGTCAAGAGAGAATATGAGCATATGAATGGATCCAGGTAAGAAAGCTAGAACTGCACGAGAGCAGGTTGAAGGGTGGTTGTGGGAACAGTTACTATTTGAAGAAATAGGATACTCAAGCAACATGGCATGGGAAAATAATGACTGCATCATGGTGAAACACCTTTATGGGTGTAGGAGGCAAATCCATTTCATACCAAAAGTCTAGAATTGTGTTATTGTTTTGAGCTGAACATCACACTCATTTTCAATACCACCATTTAAATAAAAAAAAAATAATAATATTTATATATATATATATATATGGGCTTCACGGTGGCAGAGGGGTTAGTGCGTCTGCCTCACAATACGAAGGTCCTGCAGTCCTGGGTTCAAATCCAGGCTCGGGATCTTTCTGTGTGGAGTTTGCATGTTCTCCCCGTGAGTGCGTGGGTTCCCTCCGGGTACTCCGGCTTCCTCCCACCTCCAAAGACATGCACCTGGGGATAGGTTGATTGGCAACACTAAATTGGCCCTAGTCTGTGAATGTGAGTGTGAATGTTGTCTGTCTATCTGTGTTGGCCCTGCGATGAGGTGGCGACTTGTCCAGGGTGTACCCCGCCTTCTGCCCGATTGTAGCTGAGATAGGCGCCAGCGCCCCCCGCGACCCCGAAATTGAGTAAGCGGTAGAAGATGGATATATATATATATATATATATATATATATATATATAAACCCAGTTTCCATATGAGATTGGGAAAGAAAAAGGTAAATGGTTTATACTTGTATAGCGCTTTTCTACCCCTTTTTAAGGAGCCCAAAGCGCTTTGACAATATTTCCACATTCACCCATTCATACACACATTCACACAGTGATGGAGGGAGCTGCCATGCAAGGCGCTAACCAGGACCCATCAGGACCAAGGGTGAAGTGTCTTGCCCAAGGACACAACGGGTGGGGATTGAACCAGTAACCCTCAGATTGCTGGCATTGCCACTCTTCCAACTTCGCCACACCGTCCCTAATTGTTAGATGTAAATATAAATGGAATACAATGATTTGCAAATGATTTCCAACCCATATTCAGTTGAATATGCTACAAAGACAACATACTTGATGTAAAAACTGCTTAACATTTTTTTTTTTTTGCAAATAATCATTAACTTTAGAATTTGATGCCAGCAACACGTGACGAAAAAGTTGGGAGAGGTGGCAATAAATACTGATAAAGTTGAGGAATGCTCATCAAACACTTATTTAGAACATACCACAGGTGTGCGAGCTAATTGGGAACAGGTGGGTGCCATGATTGGGTATAAAAACAGCTTCCCAAAAAATGCTCAGTCTTTCACAAGAAAGGATGGGGTGAGGTACACCCCTTTGTCCACAACTGCGTGAGTAAATAGTCAAAAAGTTTAAGAACAACGTTTATCAAAGTGCAATTGCAAGAAATTTTGGTATTTCAACATCTACGGTCCATAATATCATCAAAAGGTTCAGAGAATCTGGAGAAATGACTCCACGTAAGCGGCATGGCCGGAAACCAACATTGAATGACCGTGACTTTCGATCCCTCAGACGGCACTGATAAAAAACCGACATCAATCTCTAAAGGATATCACCACATGGGCTCAGGAACACTTCAGAAAACCACCTGTAAGTGCAAGCTAAAGCTCTACTATAAAAAGCAAAAGCCATTTATCTAAGATGGACTGAGGCAAAGTTGAAAAGTGTTCTGTGGTCTGACGAGTCCGCATTTCAAATTGTTTTTGGAAATATTCGACATCGTGTCATCCGGACCAAAGGGGAAGCGAACCATCCAGACTGTTATCGACGCAAAGTTCAAAAGCCAGCATCTGTGAAGGTATGGGGGTGCATTAGTGCCCAAAGCATGGGTAACTTACACATCTGTGAAGGCACCATTAATGCTGAAAGGTACATACAGGTTTTGGAACAACATATGCTGCCATCTAAGCGCCGTCTTTTTCATGTATTTCAGCAAGACAATGCCAAGCCACATTCAGCACGTGTTACAACAGTGTGGCTTCGTAAAAAGAAAAAGTGCGGGTACTTTCCTGGCCCGCCTGCAGTCCAGACCTGTTTCCCATCGAAAATGTGTGTCCCATTATTAAGCGTAAAATAAGACAGCGGAGACCCCGGATTGTTGAAAGACTGAAGCTCTACATAAAACAAGAATGGGAAAGAATTCCACTTTCAAAGCTTCAACAATTAGTTTCCTCAGTTCCCAAAGGTTTATTGAGTGTTGTTAAAAGAAAAGGTGATGTAACACAGTGGTGAACATGCCCTTTCCCAACTACTTTGGCAGGTGTTGCAGCCATGAAATTCTAAGTTAATTATTATTTGCAAAAAAAATAAAAAAATAAGTTTATTAGTTTGAACATCAAATATGTTGTCTTTGTAGTGCAATCAACTGAATATGAGTTGAAAAGGATTTGCGAATTATTGAAATCTGTTTATATTTGCACAATTTCCCAACTCATACGGAAACGGGGTTTGTATATATATATATATATACACACACACACACACACACACACACACATGTATATATATATATGTATATATATATATATGCATATATATATATATACATATATATATATGTATATATATATATATGTATATATATATGTATATATATATATATACACAGTATATATACATATATATTTTAAATGCACTAATGATGGTTACAGAGAGCACGGTGCATTCAAGAATCCCATGAAATGTGAATATCAACATTACAACACAAGCAAGTGTTTTTTTTTGCACGGTCTCCATGTTTTGTATTGCTGCAATAATCGGATTTAATTTTTAGTTTCATCAGTGAAAATTAATCTTGAGTGGGGGAAGAGTGGATCGTGAGATTAACAGGCGAATCGGTGCGGCGTCTTCAGTAATGCGGACGCTGCATCAATCAGTCAATCATTGTTTATTTATACAGCCCTAAATCACAAGTGTCTCAAAGGGCTGCACAAGCCACGACGACATGCTCGGTTCAGATTCCACATAAGGGCAAGGAAAAACTCACAACCCAGTGGGATGTCAATGTGAATGACTATAAGAAACCTTGGAGGATGTGTTTGAAACAGAAACAAGTTACTATAATAAAATAAATGCCAGAGTGAGCAGTAGATAGTTAGAGATGTGTTGTTTGCACAGACTAGACGAGATTCTGCGCTCGCATAAACCGAAGAAAGCGAGTATAATGTTAAATGGGTTATGCCTGTTATGCTTTTCTACCTTCAAGGCATTCAAAGCGCCTTGACAATATTTCCACATTCACCTATTCACACACATGGAGTAATGGGAGCTAACATATCAGGAGCAAGGACACAACGGACTTGACTAGGTTGGTAGAGGCTGGGGATCGGACTATGGTCTGGACTCTCACTATATTAGGTCCACTATGAACTGGACTCTCACAATATTAGGCTAGATCTACTCGATGTCCATTGCACTGGTCGCCCCAGGGGGGTCCTCACATCTGCGGTCCTCTCCAAGGTTTCTCATTGTCCCATTGGGTTGAGTTTTTCCTTGCCCTGATGTGGGATCTGAACCGAGGATGTCGTTGTGGCTTGTGCAGCCCTTTGAGACACTCGTGATTTAGGGCTGTGTAAATAAACATTGATTGATTGATTGACTGATTGATCGAACCAGGAACCCTCAGTTTGCTGGCAAGGCCACTCTCCCAACCTGCGCCACGCCGTCTCCTCGGTGGTGGACATACTGACAAGAAATTAAAACAGTAGTAACGATTAGAGGTGGGGGAAATAATAGATTTTTATATGCATCGCAATTTGGACATGGACGATTATAGAATCGATTAGTAAACGACAATAAACGATAATCAATGTATTTATTGGAAGTGAAGTAATGCAGAGATTTCTAAAATTTGGCTGCCTCTAGCGAATCACCTCACCGAGAGATCGGACCAACTCCTTTACTTTGCACACATTTTCAATTTATGAATATGATGGGCATTTTTTCAGCTGTTTCTTATTACAAATGCACTGTTTTTTTAAAGTTATTATAAACGAAAAGAAATGTAAAACTGCATCAATATACAGTACATAAATTGAAGATGCATCAACAATCGATTTCTAATCGAATCGTAGCTCCTGAATTGTAATCGTAATCGAATCATGAGGTGTCCAAATATTCCCACCTCTAGTTCAAATCCCCTCCGTCTCCCGTTTCCTCTGGTGTCCCCCAGGGCTCTGTTCTTGGTCCCCTGCTTTTTATCATTTACATTCTTCCCCTTGGCAATATTTTCCGTAAATCTTAATTAATTTTCACTGTCCAGCTCTACATCTCAACCAAACCAGCTGCTTCTCTTCCTCATTCCTCCCTCACAGACTGCCTCAGTGAACTCAAGCAATAGTTCTCACTCAATTTCCTTAAGTAAGAAAACCAAAATATCACTTGTAGGTACAAAAACCATTCTCACCAAAACCAACAGCTTCACCGTTACTCTCGGCAATTCCTCGGTCTCCCCCTCCTCCCAAGTCAAGAGTCTGGGTGTCATCCTGGACAGCACACTCTCCTTTCAAGCCCACATAAACAACATTACCCCATCTGCTTACCTTCATCTACGAAACGTTAATCGACTTCGCCCATGCCTTACTCCACATACTGCTGCCATACTAGTCCATAGCGTTGTCACCTCTCGCCTGGACTACTGCAACTTTCTCCTGTTTGGTCTCCCTCACAAGTCACTTCACACACTCCAGCTTCTCCAGAACTCTGCAGCCCGGATAATCACCAGAACCAGCTTCAATCCAGCACATCACCCCTGTTCTGCAGCGATTCCACTGGCCATCAAACACCGTATCCATCCATCCATCCATGTTTTACCGCTTATTCCCTTTGGTGCCTATCTTAGCTACAATTGGGCGGAAGGGGGCGTACACCCCGAACAAGTCGCCACCTCATCACACAGAAAGATCTCGAGCCCCGGATTGAACCCAAGACTACTCAGGACCTTCGTATTGTGAGGCAGACGCACTAACCCCTTCCCACCATGCTGCCCAAACAATGTATCCACTTGAAAATAATTCTCCTCACTTTCAAAGCTATACATAACCTCCCTCCTGATCCATGTCGCCATGCCCTCACGTTCCCTAAAATCCTCTTCATCCATCCATCTCACCGTCCCCTTATTTAAACTGTCCACCATGGGTGCCCGAGCTTTCAGCCGCTCTGCCCCTCATCTTTGGAACTCATTAGCACCAGACCTTCGTAACTTAGACTCAATATCCTTCTTTAAATCAAGACTCAAAACACACTTAATCCTGACTCATTATTCATTATAAATCTTTATGATATTTGTTGTTGTTGTTGTTTTTATCCAATTAATTGTATTGTTTTTTAATTTGTACGGTGTCCTTGAGTGCCCAGAAAATTGCCTTATAAGTAAAATGTATTATAATTAGTAGTAGTAGTAACGATGCAATCACGCTGGTATCGATCCAGTACCTACCTCGGAATCGATATTATCGATATTTAGGTCTGTACGCCCACCCCTACCTATAACAAGTGCCTGGCAGTGGTATTATTCGAATAACGTCTTGTAAATAATGTGGCGTTCCAACACAAACACACCGAATTTGACGCTCTATTGAAACTTAAGTTTGGATCTCAACACGCCAACAGCAAACCTCATAGCACTACCAGTGTTGCAACCCGAAACTAGACTGTAGCCACAACAACAACAACACAGCACCAATGACGATTACGACGGATGAGGTGCATTTACGAAATTATCACCATCAGCATTATTTCATTGGGGCGGTATAGCTCAGTTGGTACAGCGGCCAAGCCAGGAACTTGAGGGTTGCAGGTTCGATCCCCGCTTCCGACCATCCTAGTCACTGCCGTTGTGTCCTTGGGCAAGGCACTTTACCCACCTGCTCCCAGTGCCACCCACACTGGTTTAAATGTAAAAAAAATATATAGATATTGGGTTTCACTATGTAAAGCGCTTTGAGTCACTAGAGAAAAAGCGCTATATAAATACAATTCACACTTCACATTAAAGATTTTCTCTGGGCTCATAACCTGTTGGCGTGGACATTTTAGGAAGAGCTAAAATAGCCGAAGGACGACAAACAGCACGAAGCACATATCATTGGCGCATCTGAGTCAGATGAATACTCAGCAAGAACATACAATAACAAAGTTGAATATTCTGGTTGGGGCCGTACAGCTCAATTGGTAGAGTGGCCGTGCCAGCAATTTGAGGGTTCCAGGTTCGACCCCAGCTTCTGCCATCCAAGTCATTGCCGTTGTGTCCTTGGGCAAGACACTTTACCCACCTGCTCCCAGTGCCACCCACACTGGTTTAAATGTAACTTAGATATTGGGTTTCACTATGTAAAGCGCTTTGAGTAACTCGAGAAAAAGTGCTATATAAATATAATTCACTTCACTTCACTAGATGATGGGTTTCATTATATCAAGCGCTTTATATAAATATAATTCACTTCACATTTCACTTGTATTACTGAACTAATTATGAGAATTTGTTTTTATTTTTGAATGTATTACTTAGTCATCATTTAGTTTACATCATTGAAGTATTTCAATTACTAGTCTGTTGAAATTGTCACAAAATTCCATAAAACATTTCGAAATACCCGTTAGAGCACAGTTGGAAAAGTATTGATTTGGTACAAGTATTGGTTCAAATGTAAACGATACTCATCCCAAATAATAGCTCTTTTACGATTGGATCTCTGCATTCTTTAGGTTGCTGGCAGGTGTGAGTGATGGGAAGAAAAGCACTGAGCCAGGGTAAAGCCAAACAGTGGTTTGCATTTACCGTATATTCAAGACTATAAGCAGCTACTTTTTTCCCCGCCCATTGAACCTTGTGCTGTATACCATTCTGAGGCTAACTCATGGATTTTTCCGGGTTCACATTGCGCCAATACATTTGGCCCTGTCGCGTCAAACCAATGAAATAGCTGAATATGTCACGGTGGACCAATGAAATGTTTCACAATAAATCAAATGCACTCACACAATTAGTCAGCCAGCCATTTAGCAGGACATGGACTCACCCTCATCGTTGGAAGAAACAACAAAATGCACACAACACAGCCCAAAAACCGAAGTAGAAGGACCCTGACATCGGAAAAGGAAACAGCCGCCTCACGGAACAGAAATCCATCACCACTAACGGGCCCAGAAAGAACGCGTGCCTTAGAAGACGACTTCAGCTGTTTTAGCGCCAGGAGGAGAAGAATGGAGAACGCCCTCGAAATACTTTTTCTAAAAGGCTACTTACGGCACTGTCATTTGTAATGATATATAAATATATAATACAATATCCATCCATCCATCCATCATCTTCCGCTTATCCGAGGTCGGGTCGCGGGGGCAACAGCCTAAGCAGGGAAACCCAGACTTCCCTCTCCCCAGCCACTTCGTCTAGCTCTTCCCGGGGTATCCCGAGGCGTTCCCAGGCCAGCCGGGAGACATAGTCTTCCAACGTGTCCTGGGTCTTCCCCGTGGCCTCCTACCGGTTGGACGTGCCCATAACACCTCCCTAGGGAGGCGTTCGGGTGGCATCCTGACCAGATGCCCGAACCACCTCATCTGGCTCCTCTCGATGTGAAGGAGCAGCGGCTTTACTTTGAGTTCCACCCGGATGGCAGAGCTTCTCACCCTATCTCTAAGGGAGAGCCCCGCCACACGGCGGAGGAAACTCATTTCGGCCGCTTGTACCCGTGATCTTATCCTTTCGGTCATGACCCAAAGCTCATGACCAGAGGTCACCACAACGGATCGGTACAACGTCCGCATTACTGAAGACGCCGCACCGATCCGCCTGTCAATCTCACGATCCACTCTTCCCTCACTCGTGAACAAGACTCCTAGGTACTTGAACTCCTCCACTTGGGGCAGGGTCTCCTCCCCAACCCGGAGATGGCATTCCACCCTTTTCCGGGCGAGAACCATGGACTCGGACTTGGAGGTGCTGATTCTCATTCCGGTCGCTTCACACTCGGCTGCAAATCGATCCAGCGAGAGCTGAAGATCCCGGTCAGATGAAGCCATCAGGACCACATCATCTGCAAAAAGCAGAGACCTAATTCTGCGGCCACCAAACCGGAACCCCTCAACGCCTTGACTGCGCCTAGAAATTCTGTCCATAAAAGTTATGAACAGAATCGGTGACAAAGGACAGCCTTGGCGGAGTCCAACCCTCACTGGAAATGTGTCCGACTTACTGCCAGTAATGCGGACCAAGCTCTGGCACTGATCATACAGGGAGCGAACCGCCCCAATCAGACAGTCCGACACCCCATACTCTCTGAGCACTCCCCACAGGACTTCCCGAGGGACACGGTCGAATGCCTTCTCCAAGTCCACAAAGCACATGTAGACTGGTTGGGCAAACTCCCATGCACCCTCAAGAACCCTGCCGAGATAAATAATACAATATTTCATGTTCAAATTACTTGAATAGACGTGTGCTGCCAATGCGGCCAATGTATGTACAAAATAAAAATCTGTCCAAAAATTAGGTGGGTGCGGCTTATACATATATGTGCTCTACAGCCCAGAAGCTAAGGTATACACATTTGAGTCTCAAAACTTAAAACAAAAAAAAACAAAAAATACTGTCTTACATAAAATCTGCCTGGTTTTCAAGCTACAAAAATGAGTGAAATCCAGCGGTGTCCAAAAAGCTCCCGTGATTTGACACCAACAACCCAATATGCTGCACAGTTAAATGCCAGGAAAATGCAAAAGGTTCCCACAGGTTCATAGGACGCCTTCCGGGTTCACATGCCGGCAATAAATTTAGCCCGGTCGCATCAAACCAATGAAATAGCTGAACATTTCACGGTGGACCAATGACATTTTTCACACTAAATCAAAAACACTCACACAATTAGTCAGCCAGCCATTTAGCGCGATATGGACTCACCCTCATCATGGAAGAAACAACAAAATGCACACAACCCAGACCAAAAAACGAAGTAGAAGGACCCGGGCATCGGAAAAGGAAACAGCCGCTTCACAGAACGGAAATCCATCACCGCCCAGAAAGAGCGGGTGCCTTAGAAGACGACTTCAGCTTTTTTAGCGCCAGGAGGACAAAAACTGAGAACGCACTCAATGACTTTTTCTAAAAGGCTACTTATTGTATGCTGTGTTACAGACGCTGTCATTTGTAATATCATATTGTATATAAAATACAATATTTCCTGTTTAAATTACTGGAATAGACTTGTGCGGCCAATATATGTGCAAAATAAAAATATGTACAAATATTAGGTGGGTGCGGCTTATATTTAGGTGCGCTCTATAGCCCAGCAGATAACGTATATACCTTTGGGTCCCGAAACATTAAACGAGAAAACAAAAAAAAATACCATCTTACATACAATCTGCCTGGTTTTCAAGCAACAACATGGATAAAATCCAGCGGTGTCCAAAAAGCGAGATTTGACACCAAAAACTGAATATGCTGCACGGTTAAATACCAGAAAAATGCAAAAAATTTCCCACAGGTTCAAAGGACCTCAATCGGTGCCTTCCGGGTTCACATGTCGCCAATAAATTTAGCCCGGTCGCATCAAACCAATGAAATAGCTGAACATTTCACGGTGGACCAATGAAAATGTTCACACTAAATCAAATGCACTCACACAATTAGTCAGGCAGCCATTTAGCCCGATATGGACTCACCCTCATCATGGAAGAAACGACAAAATGCACCCAACACAGCCCAAAAAACGAAGTCTTCAACTTTTTTAGCGCCAAGAGGAGAAAAACGGAGAACACGCTCAATGACTTTTTCTAAAAGGCTACTTACTGTATGCCGTGTCACAGGCACTGTCATTTGTAGTATCATATTATATATAAAATACAATGTTTTGTGTTTAAATTACTGGAATAGACTTGTGCGGCCAATATATGTACAAAATAAAAATATGTCCAAATATTAGGTGGGTGTGGCTTATATTTAGGTGCGCTCTATAGCCCAGCAGATAAGGTATACACCTTTGGGTCCCGAAACATTATCAATCAATCAATCAATCAATGTTTACTTATATAGCCCTAAATCACTAGTGCCTCAAAGGGCTGCACAAACCACAACACAAACCACTACGACATCCTCGGTAGGCCCATTAAATGAGATAACTAAAAAAAATACCATCTTACATGCAATCTGCCTGGTTTTCAAGCAACAACATGAATAAAATCCAGCGGTGTCCAAAAGCGAGATTTGACACCAAAAACTGAATATGCTGCACGGTTAAATACCAGAAAAATGCAAACATTTTCCCACAGGTTCAAAGGACCTCAATCGGTACCTTCCGGGTTCACATGGCGCCAATAAATTTAGCCCGGTCGCATCAAACCAATGAAATAGCTGAACATTTCACGGTGGACCAATGAAAATGTTCACACTAAATTCAAATGCACTCACACAATTAGTCAGGCAGCCATTTAGCCCGATATGGACTCACCCTCATCATGGAAGAAACAACAAAATGCACCCAACACAGCCCAAAAAACGAAGTCTTCAACTTTTTTAGCGCCAAGAGGAGAAAAATGGACAACGCGGTCAATGACTTTTTCTAAAAGGCTACTTACTGTATGCCGTGTCACAGGCACTGTCATTTGTAGTATCATATTACATATAAAATACAATGTTTTGTGTTTAAATTACTGGACTAGACTTGTGCGGCCAATATATGTACAAAATAAAAATATGTCCAAATATTAAGTGGGTGTGGCTTATATTTAGGTGCGCTCTATAGCCCAGAAGATAAGGTATACACCTTTGGGTCCCGAAACATTATCAATCAATCAATCAATCAATGTTTACTTATATAGCCCTAAATCACTAGTGTCTCAAAGGGCTGCACAAACCACAACACAAACCACTACGACATCCTCGGTAGGCCCATTAAATGAGAAAACTAAAAAAAATACCATCTTACATACAATCTGCCTGGTTTTCAAGCAACAACATGAATAAAATCCAGCGGTATCCAAAAAGCGAGATTTGACACCAAAAACTGAATATGCTGCACGGTTAAATACCAGAAAAATGCAAAAATGTTCCCACAGGTTCAAAGGACCTCAATTGGTGCCTTCCGGGTTCACATGTCGCCAATAAATTTAGCCCGGTCGCATCAAACCAATGAAATAGCTGAACATTTCACAGTGGACCAATGAAAATGTTCACACTAAATCAAATGCACTCACACAATTAGTCAGGCAGCCATTTAGCCCGATATGGACTCACCCTCATCATGGAAGAAACAACAAAATGCACCCAACACAGACTAAAAAACGAAGTAGAAGGACCCGGGCATCGGAAAAGGAAGCAGCCGCTTCACAGAACGGAAATCCATCACCGCCCAGAAAGAGCGGGTGCCTTAGAAGGCGACTTCAGCTTTTTTAGCGCCAGGAGGACAAAAACGGAGAACGCGCTCAATGACTTTTTCTAAAAGGCTCCTTATTGTATGCTGTGTTACAGACGCTGTAATTTGTAATATCATATTATATATAAAATACAATATTTCCTGTTTAAATTACTGGAATAGACTTGTGCGGCCAATATATGTACAAAATAAAAATATGTCCAAATATTAGGTGGGTGCGGCTTATATTTAGGTGCGCTCTATAGCCCATAAGATAACGTATACACCTTTGGGTCCCGAAACATTAAACGAGAAAACAAAGAAAAATACCATCTTACATACAATCTGCCTGGTTTTCAAGCAACAACATGAATAAAATCCAGCGGTGTCCAAAAAGCGAGATTTGACACCAAAAACTGAATATGCTGCACGGTTAAATACCAGAAAAATGCAAAAATGTTCCCACAGGTTCAAAGGACCTCAATCGGTGCCTTCCGGGTTCACATGTCGACAATAAATTTAGCCCGGTCGCATCAAACCAATGAAATAGCTGAACATTTCACCGTGGACCAATGAAAATGTTCACACTAAATCAAATGCACTCACACAATTAGTCAGGCACCCATTTAGCCCGATATGGACTCACCCTCATCATGGAAGAAACAACAAAATGCACCCAACACAGCCCAAAAAACAAAGTCTTCAACTTTTTTAGCGCCAAGAGGAGAAAAACGGAGAACACGCTCAATGACTTTTTCTAAAAGGCTACTTACTGTATGCCGTGTCACAGGCACTGTCATTTGTAGTATCATATTACATATAAAATACAATGTTTTGTGTTTAAATTACTGGACTAGACTTGTGCGGCCAATATATGTACAAAATAAAAATATGTCCAAATATTAGGTGGGTGTGGCTTATATTTAGGTGCGCTCTATAGCCCAGCAGATAAGGTATACACCTTTGGGTCCCGAAACATTATCAATCAATCAATCATCAATGTTTACTTATATAGCCCTAAATCACTAGTGTCTCAAAGGGCTGCACAAACCACAACACAAACCACTACGACATCCTCGGTAGGCCCATTAAATGAGATAACTAAAAAAAATACCATCTTACATACAATCTGCCTGGTTTTCAAGCAACAACATGGATAAAATCCAGTGGTGTCCAAAAAGCGAGATTTGACACCAAAAACTGAATATGCTGCACGGTTAAATACCAGAAAAATGCAAAAATTTTCCCACAGGTTCAAAGGACCTCAATCGGTGCCTTCCGGGTTCACATGTCGATAATAAATTTAGCCCGGTTGCATCAAACCAATGAAATAGCTGAATATTTCACCGTGGACCAATTACATTTTTCATTCTAAATTAAATGCACTCACACAATTAGTCTGCCAGGCATTTAGCGCGACATGGACTCACCCTCATCATGGAAGAAATAACAAAATGCACCCAACACAGACCAAAAACTGAAGTAGAAGGACCCGGATTCGACTTCCAGGAGAAGAAAAATGGACAACGCGCTCAATGACTTTTTCTAAAAGGCTACTTACTGTATGCTGTGCCACAGGCACTGTCATTTGTAGTATCATATTATATATAAAATGCAATGTTTTATGTTTAAATTACTGGACTAGACTTGTGCGGCCAATATATTTATTTACAAAACAAAAATATGTCCAAATATTAAGTGGGTGCGGCTTATATTTAGGTGCGCTCTATAGCCCAGAAGATAAGGTATACACCTTTGGGTCCCGAAACTTAAAACAAAAATACAATCTGCCTCTTTTTCAAGCAACAACATTGGTGTCCAAAGACCACCCGAGATTTGACACCAAAAAACTGAATTTGCTGCACAGTTAAATGCCAGGAAAATGCAAAATGTTCCCTCAGGTTCAAAGGACTTCAATCGACGCCTTGAAGTGTGTGTTTTCTTTGATGTTCAGTGTCTTTGCTTGCCATTCAACAACTGCTACTGTCCATTCTTTCCCTTCAGCAGGGAGTCTCCAGTGGACTGCAGTGTGGGTAAATGCAATAAGCTGGTGGGGAGCAACGAGACGTCTCAGATGAACTACGGAAACTACATGGACGAGAAGAACATCCCTCCACCCAACATGACCACCAATGAGCGAAGAGTCATCGTACCGGCCGGTAAGCGAAAACATACAACCTCTAAAGTGGAGTTGATGTTTATGTTCGTGCATAACCGGATTTGATATACAGGAGCAATGACTTGGTGCTGCTGGCTTCTGTTTTGATAGAAGGTTGCCAACGCTGCCCCTTATTTTTATTCAGCGGCGTGCCAACGTTTCATCTCTCCCTCGAGAGTATTGCCGAGTGTGTACAAGTAGAAATATGTGTTGGCTCTGCCAGAGCTATATTTTCTTTTAACAGCTACGGTTAATCATTAAATGTGCGCCATTAAGCTACAAGTGCAGTTTCAGGACTGTAGAAGAACTTGATTCTCCAAAACAATCCGAATAAATTAAGCAAGTCTGAGGAAGGAAGTTGACTCTAAACTGTGACTACCGTAGACATTACACAGAGGCTCTACCGTGACTGCTTTGGATTCCAGATTGTCTGAGCAGCCTATTAAACACGCACTACGGTGTGTTAAGTAAGTCTCTCCAGATGTAACTTGATGTAAGAAATAAAGACTCCGCCTGTCAAAGTCTACTTCACCTGATACATTACCCAGTCCCCCCGCGCTTAAAGGGGGACGGAGAATTATTTATAACAAATAACTAAGCCACGTCCGCGCCTGATAAATCATTCCATTTCCAACTTGTTCATTTTTTCCTATTCCTTCGCCGCCACCAGAGACACGACTCCTAACTCCGCTTCCATCGCTCTCTCTCTTTCAGTCCTGCACGCAATAAACTGTCTTCTGTCCTTCAGATCCTTCATTGTGGTCCCAGGACCACGTGCGCCAGTGGCTGGAGTGGGCCATCAAGGAGTACGGCCTGTTGGAAATCGACACGTCCGTCTTTCAGAACACAGACGGCAAGGAGTTGTGCAAGATGAGCAAGGACGACTTCCTTCGGCTCACCACCATGTACAACGCCGAGGTTCTTCTCTCTCATCTCAATTACCTCAGGGAAAGTAAGTGTCCAAGTGGAAGAATTGTGCAGCAGTTGCATGCATATTGTGACCAACTTTCTTTGACCGCATTTAATAACAAGTACACTATAAGTCAGGGGTCCCCAAACTTTCTGACTTGGGGGCCGCATTGTGTTAAAAAAATTTAGCCGGGGGCCGGTCTGTATGTATGTATGTATGTATGTATGTATGTATATATATAGTGGGGCAAAAAAGTATTTAGTCAGCCACCGATTGTGCAAGTTCTCCCACTTAAAATGATGACAGAGGTCTGTCATTTTCATCATAGGTACACTTCAACTGTGAGAGACAGAATGTGGAAAAAAAATCCAGGAATTCACATTGTAGGAATTTTAAAGAATTTATTTGTAAATTATGGTGGAAAATAAGTATTTGGTCAACCATTCAAAGCTCTCACTGATGGAAGGAGGTTTTGGCTCAAAATCTCACGATACATGGCCCCATTCATTCTTTCCTTAACACGGATCAATCGTCCTGTCCCCTTAGCAGAAAAACAGATCCAAAGCATGATGCTTCCACCCCCATGCTTCACAGTAGGTATGGTGTTCTTGGGATGCAACTCAGTTTTCTTCTTCCTCCAAACACGACGTGTTGAGTTTATACCAAAATGGATACATGGATGATACAGCAGAGGATTGGGAGAATGTCATGTGGTCAGATGAAAACAAAATATAACTTTTTGGTATAAACTCAACTTGTCGTGTTTGGAGGAGGAAGAATACCGAGTTGCATCCCAAGAACACCATACCTACTGTGAAGCATGGAGGTGGAAACATCATGCTTTGGGGCTGTTTTTCTGCTAAGGGGACAGGACGATTGATCCGTGTTAAGGAAAGAATGAATGGGGCCATGTATCGTGAGATTTTGAGCCAAAACCTCTTTCCATCAGTGAGAGCTTTGAATGGTTGACCAAATACTTATTTCCCACCATAACTTACAAATAAATTCTTTAAAATTCCTACAATGTGAATTCATGGATTTTTTTTCACATTCTGTCTCTCACAGTTGAAGTGTACCTATGATGAAAATTACAGACCTCTGTCATCATTTTAAGTGGGAGAACTTGCACAATCGGTGGCTGACTAAATACTTTTTTGCCCCACTGTATGTAATAAAATCCTCTGAAGAGAAGGGAAACCTGCAAAACAGGGGATTTTATAATAAAATATATAATAAAATCCCCTGAAAAGCAGGGAAACCTGCAAAACAGGCTTGTAGGGATGAAACCCTCCCTGGAAACATGTCTGACACTGATCATACATGGAACCTACTGCCACAATCAGACAGTCCGATACCCCATACTCTCTGAACACTCCCCACAGGACTTCCCGGGGGACACGGTCGAATGCCTTCTCCAAGTCCACAAAACACATGTAGACTAGTAGGGCAAACTCCCATGCACCCTCAAGGACCCTGCCGAGAGTGTAGATCTGGTCCACAGTTCCACGACCAGGACGAAAATTCAGTGGCCCCCAGGTAAATTGAGTTTGAGACCCCTGGTCTATAGCGTCAACTCCAAAAGTCTCCTCTACTGTCCCCTGTCCGCCACTGCCCTCCGCTGTGCCGTATTCCACATGCTCCTCAGAAACGAGTCCAGGTGCATCGCCCGGGGAAGCATGCTAGGCCAGTGTGTCCAGGCAACTAAATGTGAGCTTATTACCTTTGAAGAGGCTCTCGGTGGAATCCCGCTTCATATGTTTCAGCTGGGGACCCAAAGCAATTTGCCGCGGCAGTATGCAAATGCTTTTCAAATCAAAAACATACCATGCGGCCAGGCTAATATCGCAGTGATTATCCCCGAGAACTATTGATGAATGCTTTGCGTTCTAAGCTAAAAAAAAAAAAAAAAAAAAAAAAGGGCTTTTAACGGCTAAAGCAGTGGTTCTCAACCTTTTTTCAGTGATGTCCCCTCTGTGAACATTTTTTTTTTATTCAAGTACCCCCTAATCAGAGCAAAGCATTTTTGGTTGGAAAAAAAGAGATAAAGAAGTAAAATACAGCACTATGTCATCAGTTTCTGATTTATTAAATTGTATAACAGTGCAAAATATTGCTCATTTGTAGTGGTCTTTCTTGAACTACTGTATTTTTCGGACTATAAGTCGCAGTTTTTTTTCATAGTTTGGCCGGGGGTGAGACTTATACTCAGGAGCGACTTGTGTGTGAAATTATTAACACATTACCGTAAAATATCAAATGATATTATTTAGCGCATTCATGTAAGAGACTAGACGTATAAGATTTCATGGGATTTAGCGATTAGATGTGACAGATTGTTTGGTAAACGTATAGCATGTTCTATAAGTTATAGTTATTTGAATGACTCTTACCATAATATGTTACGTTAACATACCAGGCACCTTCTCAGTTGGTTATAGGGGACGGCGTGGCGCAGTGGGAGAGTGGCCGTGCGCAACCGGAGGGTCCCTGGTTCAAATCCCACCTAGTACCAACCTCGTCATGTCCGTTTTGTCCTGAGCAAGACACTTCACCCTTGCTCCTGATGGGTGCTGGTTGGCGCCTTGCATGGCAGCTCCCTCCATCAGTGTGTGAATGTGTGTGAGAATGGGTAAATGTGGAAGTAGTGTCAAAGCGCTTTGAGTACCTTGAAGGTAGAAAAGCGCTATACAAGTACAACCCATTTATCATTTATTTATGCGTCATATAACGTACACTTATTCAGCCTGTTCTTCACTATTCTTTATTTATTTTAAATTGCCTTTCAAATGCCTATTCTTGGTGTTGGGTTTTATCGAATAAAATGTCCCCAAAAATGCGACTTATTCTCCAGTGCGACTTATAGATGGTTTTTTTTCCTTCTTTATTATGCATTTTCGACAGGTGCGACTTATACTCCGGAGCGACTTATACTCCGAAAAATACGGTATTTGGAAAAAAAAGATATAAAAATAACAAAAAAATTGTTGAAAAATAAACAAGTGATTCAATTATAAATAAAATTTTCTACACATAGAAGTAATCATCAACTTAAAGTGCCCTCTTTGGGGATTGTAATAGAGATCCATCTGGATTCATGAACTTAATTCTAAACATTTCTTCACAAAAAAATAAATCTTTAACACCAATATTTATAGAACATGTCCACAAAAAATCCAGCTGTCAACACTGAATATTGCATTTTGCTTTTTCACAATTTATGAACTTACATTCACATTATGTTGAAATATCATTCAATAAATATATCTATAAAAGATTTTTGAATTGTTGCTATTTTTAGAATATTTAAAAAAAAATCTCACGTACCCTTTGGCATACCTTCAAGTACCCCCAATTGAGAACCACCGGGCTAAAAGAATATCACAAAGGGTGGAGTGATTGGTGCCGCCACTATTGCTCCCAAAATGTTGTGATGTAATGGGAACTTGTGCTTTAGTGGGTGTCAACAGTTTTTCCCCGTGCACGTTGTCAGGGCAGAGAGGGACGCTTGTCAGGAGTATAACACCCTCATTGTGCAACCTTCTGGATCTGTCTGACCGCCACTAGGCACAGAACTTTTTATTATGGTAGCCGGCATGCTGTACTGTGACTTTGCCCGTTTCTGTTATTATTTGGACCAGGGGTCACCAACCTTTTTGAAACCAAGACCTACTTCTTGGGTACTGATTAATGCAAAGGGTTACCAGTTTGATACACACTTAAATAAATTGCCAGAAATAGCCAATTTACCTTTAATAAATAAATCTATATATATATAAAAAAATGGGTATTTCTGTCTATCATTCCGTCGTACATTTTTTTTTCCTTTTACGGAAGGTTTTTTGTAGAGAATAAATGATGGACAAAGATGTAATGGAACGGTTTAAAAGAGGAAAAATCACGAAAAAAAAAGAAAATTAAATTTTGAAACATAGTTTATCTTCAATTTCGACTCTTTAAAATTCCAAATTTAACCGAAAAAAAATTGAAGAGAAAAACTAGCTAATTCGAATCTTTTTGAAAACATTTAAAAAATAATTTATGGAACATATTTAGTAATTTTTTCTGATTAAGATTAATTTTAGAATTTTGATGACATGTTTTAAATAGGTTAAAATCCAATCTGCACTTTGTTAAAATACATAACAAATTGCACCAAGCTATATTTCTAACAAAAACAAATCATTATTTCTTCTAGATTTTCCAGAACAAAAATGTTAAAAGAAATTCAAAAGACTTTGAAATAAGATTTAAATTTGACTCTACAGATTTTTTAGATTTGCCAGAATATTTTTTATTTTAATCATAATAAGTTTAAAGAAATATTTCCCAAATATTCTTCAACGAAAAAACAGAAGCTAAAATGAAGAATTAAATTAAAATGTATTTATTATTCTTTAAAATAAAAATAAAAAAATTTACTTGAACATTGATTTAAATGGTCAGGAAAGAAGAGGAAGGAATTTAAAAGGTAAAAAGGTATATGTGATTAAAAATCCTAAAATCATTTATAGGGTTGTATTTTTTCTCTAAAATTGTCTTTCTGAAAGTTATAAGAAGCAAAGTAAAAAAATGTAAACAAGTGAAGATTAAGTCTTTAAAATATTTTCTTGGATTTTCAAATTCTATTTGAGTTTTGTCTCTCTTAGAATTAAAAATGTCAAACAAAGCGAGACCAGCTTGCTAGTAAATAAATACAATTCAAAAAATAGAGGCAGCTCACTGGTAAGTGCTGCTATTTGAGCTATTTTTAGAACAGGCCAGCGGGCTACTCATCTGGTCCTTACGGGCGACCTGGTGCCCGCGGGCACCGCGTTGATGACCCCTGATTTAGACCTCGTGCATCGTGGAATCCTCTCCGCTCGCCCCATTTAAAATTGCTTTGGATCCCTTCCAGACAAACAAAACCAAAGAACGCTCCCTTCCCGTGCTTGGACTGACCAGCTTCGGAGCAGCTGTCTGGGAAGCGTATTATTGACACTGGGAAGCCTACGGGGGCAGGAGGAGCGAGCGTTAGTAGCGAGGGAGGCAGACGAGGATGATGGGATAGCCGGAATTCGTGCGGACCCTGCAGGGACAATGATTTGGTAACTAAATCCATTTGTTCGTCATAGACGAGACGTCCAGGGGGGGGGGGGGTTCTACCCCTCTGGATTCACTCATGAAGGCTGGAGGTTGGCCGAGTTTCTCCAATAAAAATTGATGGAGGCGACGATTGAGCCAAGCCTGGATGAATGAATGATTACAGGTCACGTGACGCGTTCATTCATTATCCCTGACCCAGCCCTGAACAGTAGATGGCTGCAATTATTTTACAGACATCTGTGTGCATCATGCTTCAGCTCTGTTTATTGAACCTCTGATTAACATTCCACACAGTCATTAAGTCCTGAATGTAGACCGGCCGCAATAGCCGGGACGTACTTCCCCGCCCCGCGGCCATCTTGTATCCAAACACCGCCGCTGATACATCATCCAGGTACTCGGTGCCATTGGCTGGAACAATGAGAACATGTGTCCCGGGCGAAGCAGCTGCTCGCAGTAACAAGCCTGGTTGCCAGTGTAATATCTTGGCTTCATTCGTAGTCGCGGATTTTTATAAATGATGGCTGTCCGCAACCCAATGTGCTTTCAATTTGGGGGGCGCAATTGGAGAATTTGTTCAAATTAGTCTGTCGGGGAGGGACTGTGGACTGTTTGCTTTATCGCACCCACGTAGGGCGGTTTGATACCACATGTGCTGGGAACAGAGCGCGGCGAGGGGGAGAAAAGAGGAGACGTTTCAGCAGTATCAAGAGAAAAAAAAAAACAACAACTGTGGGTATGACTAAGGCTGCATTCACACTTGAGGTCTGGATCAAAACATTAAAAAAAAAAAAAATACTTGGTGTGCACTTTGGTGTGATTCGCTGTGTTCATGCTGGTAATTTTGTCCAAGACCAAAGACTGTGCAGTAAAGAACAAATTGGCCAGCTTTTTTGGCTTATTACTAGAGATGTCCGATAATATCGGACTGCCAATTAAATCGGGCAATAAATGCTTTAAAATGTAATATCGGAAATTATCGTTATGAGTTTCAAAATGATCGGTATCGGTTTCAAAAAGAAAAATGTATGACATTTTAAAACGCCGTAGGGAGAAGTACAGAACGCCAATAAACCTTTAAAGGCACTGCCTCTGCGTGCCGGCCCAGTCACATAATATCTACAGCTTTTCACACCCACAAGTGAATGTAAGCATACTTTGTCAACAGCCAGGGTGGCCGTATAAACAACTTTAACACTGTTACAAAAATGCGCCACACTGTGAACCCACACCAAACAAGAATGTCGAACACATTTCAGGAGAACATCCGCACCATAACACAACAAATACCCAGAACGCCTTGCAGGACTAACTCTTCCAGGACGCCCATCTCAACCTCCTCAGGCTCTCTCAGGGAGAGCATGTCCCAAATTCCAAGCTGCTGTTTTGAGGCATGTTAAAAAAAAATAATGCACTTTTGTGACTTCAATCAGACGGCGTGGCGCGGTGGAAAAGAGGCCGTGCGCAACCCGAGGTTCCCTGGTTCAATTCCCACCTAGGACCATCCTCGTCACATCCGTTGTGTCCTGAGCAAGACACTTCACCCTTGCTCCTGATGGGTGCTGATTAGCGCCTTGCATGGCAGCTCCCTCCATCAGTGTGTGAATGTGTGTGTGAATGGGTAAATGTGGAAGTAGTGTCAAAGCGCTTTGAGTACCTTGAAGGTAGAAAAGCGCTATACACGTACAACCCATTTATCATTTATTCAATAATAAATATGGCAGTGCCATGTTTGCATTTTTTTTCCATAACTTGAATGGATTTATTTTGGAAAACCTTGTTACATTGTTCAATGCATCCAGCGGGGCATCACAACAAAATTAGGCATAATAATGTGTTAATTCCATGACTGTATATATATTCGGAATAGGTAATTACGAGTTGGACAATATCCGAATATCGGCAAAAAAGCCATTATCGGACATCTCTACTTATTTCGTGGCACCATTAAAATGTTTCAAAACAAAAATCATTCCAAAGATGCTGCAATTTAGACAACACATTTAGACAATTGGGCTACGTTCACACAGCAGGGTCTGATGTCCAATTCGGATTTATTTATTTTATTTTGTCGAATTCAATCTCTTTATGTGGTTGTCACATTACAAATGGTAAATGGTAAATGGGTTGTACTTGGAACAAAGCGCTTTGACATTATTTCCAAATTCACCCATTCACCCACGCATTCACACAATGATGGAGGGAGCTGCCAAGCAAGGCGCTAACCAGGACCCATCAGGAGCAAGGGTGAAGAGCAGGTGGGTAAAGTGTCTTGACCAAGGACACAACGGTAGTGACTAGGATGGCGGAATCGGGGATCGAACCTGGAACCCTTCAGTTGCTGGCACGGCCACAAACAGCTGTACCGCCCCGGATTTGAATCAATGCTTTTTTTCTAATCTGTTTAATCGATAAATTGTTGCAGCTCTAGAACTAATTGTTGGTACTTAAAAAAAAAAGATATTAATGTGGTAATAAAGTTGTTTACTTTTAATAAATACATCTTTTTTTAATCAAACATTTAACATTGATCCGACAATAACAACTGTGTTGTTTTCTTACACTTTTGAGTCTCATTTACTAATATGTATTCAGCTCAGCTTGTCCTGTGTGTGTTGCCATAGCCATTGAGTTGAATGTGCCAGTATTGTCTTTGGTTGAGTCCTACAAAATGTTTGTGCTCTAAGTATTGCATTTATTACACACCAGATTTTTGATTGTGGCGTGAATCTTAGTTGTAGTTTGGATCACCAAGTTTGGAGGTGTTGAAATTGCCATGTACAATCGCACAATGTCAAAATCAGTAGCACGTATACAACATATCCAATGTAAATTAGCACATACTGATAAGTGAAGGATTAATTTGTATCAGGAATGTTTGTTTGGTTGGTAGAAGCAGTCTGCTATGAATACACGTGTTTGTCTATTCCTAAAGATGTCCGACAATATGGGACTGCCGTTATTATCGGCCGATAAATGCTCTAAAATGTAATATCAGAAATTATCTGTATCGGTTTAAAAAAGTAAAATGTATAACTTCTTTAAAACGCCGCTGTACGGAGTAGTAAACGGACGTCATACTTGCCAACCCTCCCAATTTTCCCGGGAGACTCCCGAATTTCAGTGCCTGTCCCGAAAATCTCCCGGAGCGACCATTCTCCTGGATTTCTCCCCATTTCCACTCAGACAACAATATTGGGGGTGTGCCTTAAAGGCACTGCATTTGCGGGCCGGCCCCAATCACATAATATCTACGGCTTTTCACACACACGAGTGAATGCAATGCATACTTGGTCAACAGCCATACAGGTCACACTGAGGGTGGCTGTATAAACAACTTTAACACTGTTACAAATAAGCGGAACACTGTGAACCCACACCAAACAAGAACGACAAACAAATTTCGGGAGAACATCCGCAACCGTAACACAACATAAACACAACAGAAAAAATACCAAAAACTAGGGCTGGGCGATATATCGATACACGTGATATATCGCGGGTTTGATATAGAAAATGACTATATCGTGATATTTGAGTATACGTTCTCACGCAGTTGCTTTTAGCTGCGGGCATTACACTACAGGCTCTTCCCACTCCTTCTTGTGTCTCCTTTTCAATGACAGTAAGCGCAGGTTCTTACATACGTCACGCCATACGTCACATACGTATAAGCCCTCGCGTAGCAGAGAGGTAGCATGGGTAATGTTAGCTGTGATGCTAGCGAAGCCGTGAGAGTGGAAATACGAGAGAAAGAAGGTGCGAATCTGGTACCAAATGAAATAATTAATTACCAAGAAAACCAGGGTCCATCGTCTGGCGGTGGTTTGGCTTCAAGCGGGAAGATGTCGAACAGACAACTTTAATTTGTCAAGCGTGGGTAACAAGCGTTGCTACCAAAAGTAGTATTACTGCTAATATGTAGCATCATTTGAAAAGTCACCTGCTAATAACTGTTTACTAAATACACTTTTGGTTAATTGACTTAGTTGTGATTTCCCTCTCTGCATGAAAATTTTAAAGTAGCATATATTAATGCAGTATGAACAAGAATGTTTTAATGTAGACACAGAAACATCAAACTGCTGTATCAAGTGTTCATTCAAGGCTAAGGCAACATATTGAGGATTATATATATAGCGATATGGCCTAAAAATATTGAGATATTAAAAAAAGGCCACATTGCCCAGCCCTACCCAGAAACCCTTGCAGCACTAACTCTTTCGGGATGCTACAATTAGCATCATGCTCTCTCAGGGAGAGCATGTCTCAGATTCCAAACTGTTGCTTTGAGGCATGTCAAAAAAAAAAATGCACTCTGTGACTTCAATATGTAGCTGAGATAGGCGCCAGCGCCCCCCGCGACACCAAAAGGGAATAAGCGGTAGAAAATGTATGGATGGATGGACTTCAATAATAAATATGACAGTGCCATGTTGGCATTTTTTTCCCTAACTTGAGTTGATTTATTTTGGAAAACGTTACATTGTTTAGGGCTTCACGGTGGAAGAGGGGTTAGTGCGTCTGCCTCACAATACGAAGTTCCTGCAGTCCTGGGTTCAAATCCATGCTCGGGATCTTTGTGTGTGGAGTTTGCATGTTCTCCCCGTGAATGCGTGGGTTCCCTCCGGGTACTCCGGCTTCCTCCCACTTCCAAAGACATGCACCTGGGGATAGGTTGATTGGCAACACTAAATTGGCCCTAGTGTGTGAATGTTGTCTGTCTATCTGTGTTGGCCCTGCGATGAGGTGTCGACTTGTCCAGGGTGTATCCCGCCTTCCGCCCGAATGTAGCTGAGATAGGCGCCAGCGCCCCCGCGACCCCGAAAGGGAATAAGCGGTAGAAAATGGATGGATGGACTTCAATATGTAGCTGAGATAAGCGCCAGCGCCCCCCGCGACACCAAAAGGGAATAAGCGGTAGGAAATGGATGGATGGATGGACTTCAATAATAAATATGACAGGGCCATGTTGGCATTTTTTTCCCTAACTTGAGTTGATTTATTTTGGAAAACGTTACATTGTTTAGGGCTTCACGGTGTGCAGAGGGGTTAGTGCGTCTGCCTCACAATACAAAGGTCCTGCAGTCCTGGGTTCAAATCCAGGCTCGGGATCTTTCTGTGTGAAGTTTGCATGTTCTCCCCGTGAATGCGTGGGTTCCCTCCGGGTACTCCGGCTTCCTCCCACTTCCAAAGACATGCACCTGGGGATTGATTGGCAACACTAAAATTGGCCCTAGTGTTTGAATGTGAGTGTGAATGTTGTCTGTCTATCTGTGTTGGCCCTGCGATGAGGTGGCGACTTGTCCAGGGTGTACCCTGCCTTCCGCCCGATTGTAGCTGAGATAAGCGCCAGCACCCCCCGCGACCCCGAAAGGGAATAAGCGGTAGAAAATGGATGGATGAATGGATACATTGTTTAATGCATCCAGCGGGGCATCACAACAAAATGAGGCATAATAATGTGTTAATTCCACGACTGTATATATCGGTTGTTATCGGAATCTGTAATTAAGAGTTGGACAATATCGGAATATCGGCAGAAAAGCCATTATCAGACATCCCTATCTAGTACCAGACGTTACGTGATGGTCATCAAACATTTCAAAATAGGGCACCTTTTGATTTTGCGTGAATCGATACCTGGTAGTGAAGACGGAATTTTTTTCGGTACGTATAAAAGTAGTGAATTTGGCACCCATTCCAATCCTCACTTAACAAAAAGAACCTTATAGTACGAGTTCATCGAATGCAACAGAGTTCCTTTTCCCCAAGGAAGCAAACATGTCTATTATGAACGCAGGGTAGTGAAGACGGAATTTTTCGGTACGTATAAAAGTAGTGAATTTGGCACCCATTCCAATTCTCACTTAACAAAAAGAACCTTATAGTACGAGTTCATCGAATGCAACAGAGTTCCTTCTCTCCAAAGAAGCAAACATGTCTATTATGAACGCAGACACAATAACAATAGAAAGTCAGCTTACTCACTTTGAGCATGGAAAGTCTCTGAGTCATGACTGAGCACCAGAAATACTGTCGCTATTTCTTGTGTATCTGGATGGATTACAGTGGGAGTAAAGAACAAAAAAACACACACACAAAAAAAAAAGAGCTGCACCACACTGTTGCTGAGTGGGGGACATTCTCGAGCCCTCAATAGTTTATACAGACCATAAACATCTGGCCTTGAAGGCTGAGTAGGGAAAACGTTTCTCCCTCCCTTTCAACCCTCGCAACATTTTTATTGAGCTCCTCGCGCATGGGTTTTCTTTCTATTGGCAGGTAATCATTGGTGTGCAGGGCCTGGCCGCGCGCCCTGTTCTGTTAGCTGTCTGCTGCTAGCCGTGCAACGCCGCAAACAGAGCTACTACGCAGCTGCTCGCTTTCAAAAAAAAAAAAAAACGAGGGGACATCAGACGCTCAGCGCTACCAAGAATTTATATCACTTTTGCAATAAGTGGAGATGCAGATGGCTCCTGCCAAATAAGAATGTTGATATTGGACAATTGGATAAGCAGTTGGACAGACCCCGTGGCGAGTTACAGTGTATTCCTGCTTTTCTCTTCAACCTATGAGGATTATCCACACATTTTTTTTTTTATAAGGCTCATCCTGTGCACAGTCAAGGGGGGGCTTGGAGCCTATCCCAGCTGACTTAGGTTGACAAGCAGGTAAACTCCAGAACCAATCAGCAACAGGGCTGGACTACCAATTTTTCATGTGTTAATGGGTTTGTCCAGGCCTAGGCAATTATTTTGACTCGGGGGCCACAATTAGAGAAAAATATGTATCTCGGGACGGTATATCTATTTTTCCATCCATCCATCCATCCATTTCTACCGCTTATTCCCTTTTGGGGACGCGGGGGGCGCTGGCGCCTATCTCAGCTACAATCGGGCGGAAGGCGGGGTACACCCTGGACAAGTTGCCACCTCATCGCAGGGCCAACACAGATAGACAGACAATCAATCAATCAACCAATGTTTATTTATAAAGCCCCAAATCACAAATGTCTCAAAGGACTGCACAAATCATTACGACTACAACATCCTCGGAAGAACCCACAAAAGGGCAAGGAAAACTCACACCCAGTGGGCAGGGAGAATTCACATCCAGTGGGACGCCAGTGACAATGCTGACTATGAGAAACCTTGGAGAGGACCTCAGATGTGGGCAACCCCCCCCTCTAGGGGACCGAAAGCAATGGATGTCGAGCGGGTCTAACATGATACTGTGAAAGTTCAATCCATAGTGGCTCCAACACAGCCGCGAGAGTTCAGTTCAAGCGGATCCAAGACAGCAGCGAGAGTCCCGTCCACAGGAAACCATCTCAAGCGAATCAGCAGCGTAGAGATGTCCCCAACCGATACAGGCGAGCGGTCCATCCTGGGTCCCGACGGGCGGTCCATCCACACTCACATTCACACACTAGGGCCAATTTAGTGTCGCCAATCAACCTATCCCCAGGTGCATGTCTTTGGAAGTGGGAGGAAGCCGGAGTACCCGGAGGGAACCCACGCATTCACGGGGAGAACATGCAAACTCCACACAGAAAGATCCCGAGCCTGGATTTGAACCCAGGACTGCAGGACCTTCGTATTGTGAGGCAGACGCACTAACCCCTCTCCCACCGTGAAGCCTAAAATATCTATTTTTAGGAACACTAAAACAAAACCTCACAATTATTTCTGATTGAACACTAAAAACGTTATGACGGACCGCCTTAAAAAAACGTAATGGATTTTTACATTTTTCTATGAATGATAAAACACTGAATATTGACAAAATACAAACGTCACACCCCCTTTTGATTGACATATGTGAAATGCGACAAAAATGCAACAAACAATGAAATATGAACACGAAGGGTACAAAACAAACCCACCTATAATCTGATATATCTGATATATCACTAAGCTTTAGAACTTTGTTGTGAAAATCTCCTTCCCCGTCTGTGGAAACGCTCCCCACCCACACTGCTTGGTGCCTCGTCTGAGCTGCTGTGACGTCGATTACCATCAATCAATCAATCCACTTTATTTATGTAGCACATTTAAACAACTATAACGTTTCCAAAGTGCTGCACAGCCATGTTAAAATCAATATTAGAAAAAACAATATTATGCTCCACCAATGACTGAATAAAAACAAAATCATAGTAACTAATTAGATGACCATAGTTACTCATTAGATCAGTCATTTTCAACCAGTGTGCCGTGATAGATCGTCAGGTGTGCCGTGGGAAATTATGTAATATCTCCTAATTAACCATTGTCGGGTGCCTGCTGTAATAAAGTGCGGCAGAAAATGTAATACTCTTCTATTTCAGTAGGTGGCAGCAGAGGGCGATAAATACCTGTAAGGACGATTGAGTTAGCGCTGCGTGACAGTGACAGTGTGGGATCGTAGCAAGAGGAGCCAAGCAGGTGACAGTGATGGAGAAGTCTTTGAGAAGGGAAAATGTAAAAAATGTAATTACTCATTGAACTGAAACAATATCAGGGTTTAAACCAGGGGCGCTCACACTTTTTCTGCAGGCGAGCTACTTTTCAATTGACCAAGTCGAGGAGATCTACCTCATTCCTATTTATAATTTATATTTATTTATTTATGAAAGAGAGATTTTTGTTAACAAGTTAATGGTGTTTAATGATAATACAAGTATGTTTAACACACATAGATTCCTTTCTTTCATGAAGACAAGAATATAAGTTGGTGTATTTGATTCTGATGACTTGCATTGATTGGAATTAGACAGTGGTGCTGATAACGTCCGCATTTTCAAATGGAGGAAGAAAAAAGTCCTCCTTTCTGTCCAATACCACATGAAAGTGGTTGGATTTGGCATCTCATTTGTCCAACTTGCATACTCGTTTTTAAACACTTTGTTATGAGAGTAGCATATGTGTGTGGCCCTTTAATGTCTGGCAGCAGGTGAGTGACGTCAGTGAGTGTGCGGGTGGGCAAGCAAGTGAGAAAGCGGTCGCTGAGGGCGGGGGAGAAATACATTGGCATCAAACTCCGTAGCTTGCTAGCTTGTGCACGCTAGCTTTCTGAGACTCTTATTTTGTTAGCACAGGCAGGATGAAACAGGTCTTTTATGGTGAAGACAGGAACTGTGCAGTCGGTCTTTAGAGTTTTGACAGTAGGTACGGAGTCTCTAGAAATAAAATGTGTTTCTCTGCGTCCGCCCTGTCATTGATTTTTTTCTTAAATATGAGCTCGCAGCAGCCAGCGTCATCTCACAAGATCCTCGGGTGCCGAGAATGTCAAACAACTGACGAAAGTGAAGTCTTGGTATGATTGATGATTGCTCATTTTTATGTCTATTTTTTAATGCCTGGCTTGAGATCGACTGACACACCCTCCGAGATCGACCAGTCAATCGCGATCGACGTAATGGGCACCCCTGCTTTAAAGCTAAACTTTGCTGAACATCCTTTGGACAGTTTTTGGTTATCTGTTGCCAAGGATTTCCCCCATTCTGGCCAACAAAGCCATTTTGACATTGCTCCCGTTTTCAACCACATATCTATGTGAGCTGAGATTTTCAAGCTTGACTGCGATAAAAACTAAAAACAGAGAGAGACTTAGAGCTGTTGAGGAAGGACTTCGTGTGTGTCTTTCTACCATTTCTGCCAGGATATCCATTTTGTGTTCATCGAAACAGGCCCAGGTTTCACATTAGTTGAGTATAAATACATTTAGAAACCATATTATTAACTACGGTGGCAGAGGGGTTAGTGCGTCTGCCTCACAATACAAAGGTCCTGCAGTCCTGGGTTCAAATCCAGGCTCGGGATCTTTCTGTGTGGAGTTTGCATGTTCTCCCCGTGAATGCGTGGGTTCCCTCCGGGTACTCCGGCTTCCTCCCACTTCCAAAGACATGCACCTGGGGATAGGTTGATTGGCAACACTAAATTGGCCCTAGTGTGTGAATGTGAGTGTGAATGTTGTCTGTCTATCTGTGTTGGCCCTGCGATGAGGTGGCGACTTGTCCAGGGTGTACCCCGCCTTCCGCCCGATTGTAGCTGAGATAGGCGCCAGCGCCCCCCGTGACCCCGAAAGGGAATAAGCGGTAGAAAATGGATGGATGGATTATTATCTATATGTATTATATACTGTGTTAGAGTGTCATGTTGTGTTATTTTGGTTGGTGGTGTGCCGCAGGATTTTGTAAATGTAAAAAGTGTGCCGCGGCTCAAAAAAGGTTGAAAATCACTGCATTAGATGACCATAGTAACTAATTAGATGACCATAGTAACTAATTAGATGACCATAGCAACTCATTAGATGACCATAGTAACTAATTAGATGACCATAGCAACTCATTAGATGACCATAGTAACTCATTAGACGACCATAGTAACTGGTATATCATCCAAAAGCGCAGATTCCAACAATTTAAATACTTTGTATAGTTCAAGCCTTACGGTCGTTAGAAAACATCACTGCACATCATAATGGCAGCTAAACTTTCCATCTTAAAGATCTAAAAAAAAAAAATATTTGGGAATGTCCGGCGGGCCAGATTGAAAAGCTTAACGGGCGGCATGTGGCCTTCATTTGCCCAGGTCTAGGTTAGTCAGTGGTTAGAGTTCGGTAGGTCTTGAGTTCAAACTCTGGCCGAGTCATACCAAAGACTACAAAAATGGGACCCATTACCTCGCTGCGAGGCACTCAACAACAAGGCTTGGAATTGGGGGTTAAATCACCAAAAGTGCTCCCCTAACCTCCCGGGGGGTGAACAAGGGGATGGGTCAAATGCAGAGAACACATTTCACCACACTTAGTGTGTGTGTGACAATCATCGGTCCTTTAACTTTAACTTAACTTACAAAGATACTTCAAATTACTGCAATCAGCCAAAAAAGCATCCATCCACCCATCCATTTTCTACCGCTTATTCCCTTTTGGGGTCGCTGGCGCCTATCTCAGCTACAATCGGGCGGAAGGCGGGGTACACCCTGGACAAGTCGCCACCTCATCGCAGGGCCAAAACAGATAGACAGACAACATTCACACTAGGGCCAATTTAGTGTTGCCAATCAACCTATCCCCAGGTGCATGTCTTTGGAAGTGGGAGGAAGCCGGAGTACCCGGAAGGAACTCAGGCATTCACGGGGAGAACATGCAAACTCCACACAGAAAGATCCCGAGCCTGGATTTGAACCCAGGACTGCAGGACCTTTGTATTGTGAGGCAGACGCACTAACCCCTCTCCCACCGTGAAGCCCCCCAAAAAAAGCTAAAAAAGCAATGTTTTTTTATGGTGAATCTCATTACTACCATAAAGATATGCACAGTATATATCAAAGTCTGACAAGGAAATGCAAAAAAAATCCAAAATAAAGTAACCTATCATAACGCTCAAATGTATTAAAAAATATACCTTTGCATTTTTTTAACCGTCCAAATGAAATAACCTTACGATTGTTTAGCAAACAGAGGGAGTGGGTTTAGCTTTTCCGTTGGCATGTTGTATCTTTTGTTCCAAACGCCGTCATGCACAATGTTTGTACACAAACTTAATTTACCATTAAGGTTGGTATTGAGTGTTTTGCCGTTTATAGGTTTTAATATTGAGTGTAGGGCTGCAGCAATTAATTGATTCATTTGATTAGAAAAAAGTTCAGTTCCAGTTTATTCGGAACATGCATACGATACAATGTAACGCATCACACATTTCCAGTTGTTTCATTCCAGTACGTCCGAAAAGGAGCAGGAAGAAGCAGAGCTTATTATATCCTACCCCTTTTCATGCAATGTAATCCAATTTCCTTGTTCTCTGTAAAAGAACACTGAAAAAAATTTAAATAAATGATATACCATAGTAAGCAAACTAATATTAAATACATAAATAATATATGTCTCAATGAAAAAAAAAAAGGTTCAAGATGTTATCATAATTCTTGTTCTGTGTTGAAAAAATGATTCGGGTGTTACCATTTAGTGGTCAATTGTACGGAATATGTACTGAACTGTGCAATCTACTAATAAATGTTTCAATCAATCAATCAATGTACTTTGTCAACACTTGTAGTTTGAAGAGTCTCTTAAACTGAATCAAATTGGTGCATTGTTTGATTTCTTTGATTAATCCACTCTAAAAATGAATTCCACATACTGATATGCTAAAGGTTTTAAGTGTTGTACGTGCATACAAATGTTTTAAATTAGACTTTTCTCTAAAGTTATAATTCTCCTCTTTTGTTGAGAAGAATTGTTGTACATTATTGGGTAGCAGGTAATAGTTTGCGGCTTCACGGTGGCAGAGGGGTTAGTGCGTCTGCCTCACAATACGAAGGTCCTGCAGTCCTCGGTTCAAATCCAGGCTCGGGATCTTTCTGTGTGTAGTTTGCATGTTCTCCCCGTGAATGCGTGGGTTCCCTCCGGGTACTCCGGCTTCCTCCCACCTCCAAAGACATGCACCTGGGGATAGGTTGATTGGCAACACTAAATTGGCCCTAGTGTGTGAATGTGAGTGTGAATGTTGTCTGTCTATCTGTGTTGGCCCTGCGATGAGGTGGCGACTTGTCCAGGGTGTACCCTCCCTTCCGCCCGATTGTAGCTGAGATAGGCGCCAGCACCCCCCGCGACCTCGAAAGGGAATAAGCGGTAGAAAATGGATGGATGGAAGGTAATAGTTTGCTTTTTACATCATTTTAGCTGTTTGCGGATGCACCAAATGGTTGCTTTTCAATAATTGTGATTTAATAAATAAAGCGTTTGTATGTTCTCTATATCCAACATTATGTATTGTTCTAATTCATCTTTTTTGTAACACAGTTAGTGAATGAAGCGAACATTTGCAGTTGTTTCCCCATATTTCCACACAATAACTTAGATATGGTAACACCAGCGAGCAGTAAAGTTGAATGTGATATATGACATCTGTCTGCCCTGAGATCGGTGGGTCGTGAGTTCAAACCCCGGCCGAGTCACACCAAAGACTATAAAAATGGGACCCATAACCTCCCTGCTTGGCACTCAGCGTCGAAGGTTGGAATTGGGGGTTAAATCACCAAAATGAACCCAAGCGCGGCCACCTCTGCTGCTCACTGCTCCCCTCACCTCCCAGGGGGTGGAACAAGGGAATGGGTCAAATGCAGAGGGTAATTTCACCACACCTAGTGTGTGTGTGTGTGTGTGACTAACAGTGGTACTTTAACTATGAGGTGTGTGATTATATATATATATATATATATATATATATATATATATATATATATATATATATATATATATATATATATATATATATATTTTTTTTTTTTTTTTTTTTTTAATTATTATTATTTTTTTTTTTTTAAATTTATTTAATTAAGTAAATATAGCCGCTGTAAACTTCTTTCGTCGTTCCTCCTTGGTGAGTCATGTCTTCGTTCTATATGTTCAAGGGGCGTCCCCTCTCAAGTGGCTGCAAATGTTATTCTTATTTACTTGATCCTTATTAGTTTAAAACGTAAAGTTGAGATTCCCAACCACAGCACTTCATGTTACGTTGGGAAAATACAGAATTACAGTGTTTATGTAAAAGTGAAATAAGTGCACAATAGCTTCTCTTGGAACCAAACACTTGGTCACTTTTACCATGAATTGATTAACGTGGACCCCGATTTAAACAAGTTGAGAAACTTATTCGGGTGTTACCATTTAGTTTGTCAATTGTACGAAATATGTACTGTACCGTGCAATTTAGTAATAAAAGTCTCAATCAATCAATCAATCAGAGACAGGCATGAACAAACATAGCTTGTTAGCATTAAAGCTACAGACACAGGAAACATGTTCCTGGTAGGGTTTACTAAAAGCACTTTTAAATGTCTACGTAAAATCCAGGATCAAGGCTACATTTTGCACAACAGACTACAAATTTACTGTTGCATTTGAGAGACGTATTCTAACTTGTTGACCAATAAGGGTTGGTATGGAACTGGGCAAGAAGCTACTAACTATAGGAAGCCATGTGTGAAACTGGGCGAAGACACGCCTAAAGCTCTTAATTTATATTTCGGCGTACCTCAGGGATCAACACTGGGACCAAACGTGTTTGATCTCTACATAAGTTACATTTGGAAAGTTATAGAGGACTTAACGGTAGTATTATTTGCAGAAGATACGACCACATTTGGTTCAGTAGAGCAGTGGTCCCCAATCTTTTTGTATCCGCGGACCGGTCAACGCTTAAAAATTTGTCCCGCGGCCCGGGGGGGTGGGGGGGATCGTTTTTTTTGGGTTTTTTTTCTTTTTCATGATAAAGGGACGTTTTTGTCATGAAAAAGGAAGATTTTTGTGGTTGGTGCACTAAATGTAAGTGTATATTGTGTTTTTTATGTTGGGTACCACTGCAGTAGAGAACTCATAGAAGCCAATGCAAGTAATGACAGAAGAAATGAACAAATTAAAGAGATGGATTCCACAAAAACAGACTATCCTTGGATCATACACTGCAAAAACTGAAATCTAAGTAAGATTAACTATCTCAAATAAGGGTGATATTTGCTTAGTTTCTGTCGGATAAGATAATTCTTCTCACTAAGCAGATTTTATGTTGGATTGTTTTACTAGTTTTAATGGTTTTGGTCCTAAATGATCTCAGTAAGATATTACGGCTTGTTGCTGAGATTTGATGACCTATATTGAGAAAAACATGCTTGAAACTAGAATATTAACTGTTGCAAAGCTGTGTCATCAACACTCAGAAGTATAAAACTACTTTTTTAAAGTAATAATTTGTTATTTCAAGCATGAAGAAGAAAAATCATGACTTTGACACAATTGTGTCTCATAATAAAACAGATGACAGCCAAATGGACTTTGTTGTTTTATTTTCAATGAAACAATAGAAAGTACGTACTCATATAGTCGTAGTTATTAGTGACAGTATACTTATTTTAAGGTATTTTGGGTTCATTGAGGTTAGGTAATTTTACTTGTTTTGGAAAGTCTTGACAAGCCGAATTTTCTTGTTCTATTGGCAGATAATTTTGCTAAGTTCAAATGAAATACCCCTAATTTTTGTTTTGTTTTGTCTTGTTTTTAAAACACCGACTTTTTGCAGTGCAGTAAAACTAAAATAATGCTATTTGGTAACAGCAGAAGAGAAAGTCGAACACAAATTCAAATAGACAGAGGAGACATTAACAAGGTAAAATAAATCACGTGTAGGAATAATAACTGTTGATAAAATTAACTGGGAATCTGATATAAAAATACACAACACAAGGTGGCAAGAAATATGTTTGTAATAAATGAAGCAAAATATTTTCTAGACCAAAAAAATACTCTATATTTCTACAGCTTGCTAGTGATACCGTATCTGAGTTATTGGGAAGGAATATGGAGAAATAACTACAAAATCACGCCTCATTTACTAACCGTGTTAGAAAAGAAAATCATGTTGTTGATATTAGATAACACTCAAACCCTTTATCATTTGAAATTATTGAAACTAAATTGAGCAGCACAAAGCAAACTATAATCGGCTACCCAAGAATGAACAATGATTCTAAAAAAAAAAAAAAAAAGGGGAAGTATCCAATGGGAAAAATTAAACTTAGAAACATGTGTATGCATGTTAAAGGGGAACTGCAATTTTTCAGTGGATGCTGAAGCGCATAGTGCAAAGACTTTCTGCACAATCAGTTGCTACAGAGCTCCAAATTTCATGTGACCTTCCAATTAGCCCACGTACAGTAGGCAGAGAGCTTCATGGAGTGGGTTTCCATGGCCGATCAGCTGCATCTAAGCCATACATCACCAAGTCCAATGCAAAGCGTCATATGTAGTGGTGTAAAGCTTGTCTGGACTCTAGAGCAGTAGAGACGCATTCTCTGGAGTGATGAATCACACTTTTCCATCTAGGCAATCTGATGAGGTTGCCAGGAGAACGGAACATTTCGGAATGTATTGTGCCGAGTGGGAAAATTGGTGAAAGATGAATTATGGCGTAGAGTTGTTTTTCAGGCCCTTAGTTCCAGTAAAAGGAACTTTGAATGCTCCAGGATACCAAAACATTTTGGACGATTCCATGCTCCCAACCTTGTGGGGAAAAGTTTGCCAACATGACTGTGCACCAGTGCACAAAGCAAGGTCCATAAAGACATGGATGACATAGTCTGGTGTGGATGAACTTGACTGGCCTGCACAGAGTCCTGACCTTAACCCGATAAAACACTTTTGGGATGAATTAGAAAGGAACTGAGAGCCAGGCCTTCTCGACCAACATCAGTGTGTGATCTCACTAATACGCTTTTGGAAGAATGGTCGAAAATTCCTAAAAAAAACACACTCCGCAACCTTGTGGACAGCCTTCTTAGAAGTGCTGAAGCTGTATTAGCTCCAAAAGGTGGACCAACATCATATTGAACCCTATGGGTTAGGAATGGGATGGCACTTCAAGTTCATATGTGAGTCAAGGCAGGTGGCCAAATATTTTTGGTAATATAGTGTATGTTATAGACCATATTGTGAAGGTTGTATGCATGTTCAAAAAATAACTACAACAATTACAATTACTATTAACTAAAGATGTCGATAAACGCTTTAAATTGTAATATCGGAAATTATCGGTATCGGTTTTAAGATTATCGATATCGGTTTAAAAAAGTAAAATTCATGACCTTTTAAAAAGCCGCTGCGTACACAAACGTACAGAGCGCCAATAAACCTTAAAGGCACTGCCCGGACACATAATATCTATGGCTTTTCACACATACAAGTGAATGCAAGGCATACTTGGTCAACAGCCATACAGGTCACACTGAGGGTGGCCGTATGAACAACTTTAACACTTAAAAATATGCGCCACTGTGAACCCACACCAAACAAAGGACAAACACATTTCGGGAAAACACCCGCACCGGAACACATCATAAACACAACAGAACAAACACCCAGAACCCCTTGCAGCACTAACTATTCCAGGACACTACAATATACACTCTCCGCTACCCTCAACCCTCTCGCTCCCCAACTCAACCCCGCCCACCTCAAATTCCAAGCTGCTGTTTTGAGGCATGTTAAAATAAAATAATGCACTTTGTGACTTCAATAATAAATATGGCAGTGCCATGTTGGCATTTTTTTTTCCATAACTTGAGTTGATTTATTTTTGGAAAACCTTGTTACAAACCCCGTTTCCATATGAGTTGGGAAATTGTATTAGATGTAAATATAAATGGAATACAATGATTTGCAAATCATTTTCAACCCATATTCAGTTGAATATGCTACAAAAACAACATATTTGATGTTAAAACTGATAAACATTTTTTTTTTGCAAATAATCATTAACTTTAGAATTTGATGCCAGCAACACGTGACAAAGAAGTTGGGAAAGGTGGCAATAAATACTGATAAAGTTGAGGAATGCTCATCAAACACTTATATGAAACATCCCACAGGTGTGCAGGCTAATTGGGAACAGGTGGGTGCCATGATTGGGTATAAAAGCAGCTTCCATGAAATGCTAAGTCATTCACAAACAAGGATGGGGCGAGGGTCACCAATTTGTAAGCAAATTGTCGAACAGTTTTAGAACAACATTTCTCAACAAGCTATTGCAAGGAATTTAGGGATTTTACCATCTACGGTCCGTAAAATCGTCAAAAAGTTCAGAGAATCTGGAGAAATCACTGCATGTAAGCGATGATATTACGGACTTTTGATCCCTCAGGCGGTACTGCATCAAAAACCGACATCAGTGTGTAAAGGATATCATCACATGGGCTCAGGAACACTTCATAAAACCATAGTAAGTTACTACAGTTGGTCGCTATATTTGTAAGTGCAAGTTAAAACTCTACTATGCAAAACCAAACCCATTCATCAACAATATCCTGAAACGCCGCCGGCTTGGCCCGTGCTCACCTAAGATGGACTGATGCAAAGTGGAAAGGTGTTCTGTGGTCTGATGAGTCCACATTTCAAATTATATTTGAATTATATTTGGAAACAGAGGACGTGGTGTCCTCCAGAACAAAGAAAAAAAATAACCATTCGGATTGTTATAGGCTCAAAGTTCAAAAGCCAGCATCTGTGATGGTATGTGGGTGTATTAGTGCCCAAGGCATGGGTAACTTACACATCTGTGAAGGCACCATTAATGCTGAATGGTCCATACAGGTTTTGGAGCAACTTATGTTATCATCCAAGCAACGTTATCATGGACGCCCCTGCTTATTTCAGCAGCGTGGCTTCGTAAAAAAAAAAGTGCGGGTACTTTCCTGGCCCGCCTGCAGTCCAGACGTGTCTCCGATCGATAAAGTGTGGCGCATTATGAAGAGTAAAATACGTCAGCGGAGACCCCGGACTGTTGAACGACTGAAGCTCTACATCAGGGGTGCCCGCACTTTTTCTGCAGGCGAGCTACTTTTCAATTGACCAACTCGAGGGGATCTACCTCATTTATATATATCATTTATATTTATTTATTTATGAAAGAGACATTTTTGTAAACAAGTTAAATGTGTTTAATGATAATACAAGCATGTGTAACACATATAGATGTCTTTCTTTCACAAAGACAAGAATATAAGTTGGTGTATTACCTGATTCTGATGACTTGCATTGATTGGAATCAGACAGTAATGATGATAACGCCCACATTTTCAAATGGAGGAGAAAAAAAGTTGTCCTTTCTGTACAATACCACATGAAAGTGGTTGGTTTTTGGCATCTAATTCATCCAGCTTCCATACACTTTACAAGAAAAACATTGGCGGCAAATTCCGTAGCTTGCTTGATTGACATTCACGGCACCCGAGGGTCTTGTGAGATGACGCTGGCTGCTGCCAGTTCATTATTATGAAAAAATGACAGAGAGGAAGGCGAGAAACACTTTTTATTTCAACAGACTTTCGCGCCGTCCCTTCCGTCAAAACTCTAAAGGCCGACTGCACATTTCCTATCTTCACAATAAAAGCCCTGCTTCATACTGCCTGCGCTAACAAAATAAGAGTCTCGGAAAGCTGGCGTGCACAAGTGATGTGCACGCCAGCTTTCTGAGGGATCGCTTGTGCACGCCAGTTTTCCGAGACTCTGTATTTAGTTAGCGCAGGCAGCATGAAGCAGGGCTTTTATTGTGAAGATAGGAAATGTGCAGTCGGCCTTTAGAGTTTTGACGGAAGGTACGGCGCGAGAGTCTGTTGAAATAAAAAGTGTTTCTCGCCTTCCTCTCTGTCATATTTTCATAATAATGATCTTGCAGCAGCCAGCGTCATCTCACAAGACCCTCCGGTACCGTGAATGTCATTTAAGTGACATCTTGGTGAAGATTGATGATCACTAATTTTTAGGTCTATTTTTTTTAAAAGCCTGGCTGGAGATCGACTGACACCCCCCCCCCCCCCACCCCCCGCGGTCGACTGGTAGCTCGCGATCGACGTAATGGGCACCCCTGCTCTACATAAATCAAAAATGGGAAAGAATTCCACTTTCAAAGCTTCAACAATTAGTTTCCTCAGTTCCCAAACGTTTATTGAGTGTTGCAAAAGAAAAGGTGATGTAACACAGTGGTGAACATGCCCTTTCCCAACTACTTTGGCATGTGTTGCAGCCATGAAATTCTAAGTTAATTATCATTTGCGAAAAAAAAAAAAAAGTTTATGAGTTTGAACATCAAATAGCTTGTCTTTGTAGTGCATTCAATTGAATATGGGTTGAAAGGGATATGCAAATCATTGTATTCCGTTTATATTTACATCGAACACAATTTCCCAACTCATATGGAAACGGGGTTTGTACATTGTTTAATGCATCCAGCGGAGCATCACAACAAAATTAGGCATAACGATGTGTTAATTCCACGACTGTATATATCGGTATCGGTAATTAAGAGTTGGACAATATAGGAATATTGGCAAAAAAGCCATCGTGGGACATTTCTACTATTAACTAAAACCTCGACCACGGATTATCTTTGTCGTGAAAACAGTAGATGAAAGAAAACAACATTATGTTTCATTTGTCTCCCCTTAAATAGCTCTGTGCTGCAAAGTGCCCGGCTAGGGACCTCTGCTTGTTGACAAAAGGCCCCGCCACATGTTTAGCTGATGCTATCCCGTGGCTCCGGAGAATAAACAGCCAGCGATGCTTGAGGGAGCCCTGACCTATCTCAGTGAGCGCTACTACTGGCCGGTCGCACTGAAGGCCTCGGCCGACCGTCACTTGCATTATGCAAGCCTTGCGTGGAAGCCTGAGGTTCAACACGGGCCACTGTGCTGTCAGATTAGCCGGACGGGTTTGTTTTCGGGAGAGCGCAAATAAATATGCAGCATAGCCAAAAAAAATCCCCTGTCATTTCTGCCTCCCTCTCTCACCCCTCCTCGCTCGCCCGGCCTTACTGCAAGCCTCTGCGGGATGGTTTGAGGTTTTCTCAGCAATGCTGCCTGTTTGCCTGTCTGGGTCAGCCCACATATGAGGTGCACAGTAGGAAAAGGGTTAAAGAGCCCCTTGCACTCCCTCCTCCTTTTTCTGTTCATCTCCCCCCCCCCCCCCCCCCCAAAAAAAAGATGGCTGCCCTGCGTGCCTGCACTCAGCATGAGGAATTATTTTTGTATGAGGAGCTGCGTTTGATTGCTGTGCAGGGACCCGGCCTCATACAATGGCTCCCCTGTTCTGAGGCCCAAACGAGACCCAGAGCCTTGGGGGTGCCGCAGGAATAGGTAGGGCCGGGAGGGGGGGGGCGAGCATTTGTGGAGCACCCCCTAAAATAACACCAGCCCTGCTCGGCCACCGCGTCTCCCCGCCCTCCATCCCCCAACATGATCGGAATCAAATCGTACACAAACTTTGTCAACACGCTTTTCTTCATTTTTTCCAAAAATCCAAAAAAAAAAAAAAAAAAAAAGAGAGAGAAACTTTCCTCCCAACTCAGCAGCCGCTAAATCTTAACGCGCTCCACGTCGTTGTGTTTTCTCTGTGCATTTTTTTTTTTTTGAGTCTGTTTTTCCACTGGCTTGATTTATGCCTGGGGCAGCTAAAATTAAGAGAGCATTTTGGTGCCGCCCAGGGTGCCTGTGTAAGTGCAGGAATGCAGCGCCAGCCCGGTTCTGCTACATAAGGTGAAACGACTGTTCAGCCGGCTTTCGCCTTTTTTTTTTTTTTTTTTATTATTCAGGGTTAGACTTTGCGCTTTAAATGCCTAAATTTTTTTGTGTGTGTGTGTGCGTGTTGCTTTATACTATACTTGCCCGGGTGTATTATGTACCCGTGAGATTGTTTTATTAAGCCAAAAAAGGAACCACAGTTCCAAAAATAAAAGCATTCTAAGTTTGTGTGGACCTTCTACTGCCACCTGCTGGTTGCTTTATATAAAATTGTATCCATCCATCCATTTTCTACGCTTGTCTTCAATACCATTTTTATTTTATTTTTATTGGCTCAATTGGCATATTCTTAAAATGTTAATCGAGAAGTTATTTGATTTTTTCTCTGTCATGCCTACGGATATATATATATATATATATATATATATATATATATATATATATATATATATATATATATATATATATATATATATATATATATATATATAAATACACATATATAAACATATATACACATATACATATATACACATATACGTACAGTATATATGCACAAATGTATATATACATATGTATACATATATATACTGTACATACATACACATACATATATTTATATACATAGCGGTAGGAAATGGATGGATGGTATACATATGCATACACACATAGATATGATAAATGATAAAAATGTTGTACTTGTATAGCGCTTTTCTACCTTCAAGGTACTCAAAACGCTTTGACACTACTTCCACATTTACCCATTCACACACACGTTCACACACTGATGGAGGGAGCTGCCATGCATGGCGCTAACCAGCACCCATCAGGAGCAAGGGTGAAGTGTCTTGCTCAGGCATTCTACCAACTTCGCCACGCCATCCCCATGGTCCTTAAAAACATGAATGAACTTGACTGGCCTGCACAGAGTCCTGACCTGAACCCGATAGAACACCTTCTGGATGAATTAAAACGGAAACTAAGAGCCAGGCCTTCTCGACCAAC